>NC_057811.1:76324839-76333015 GCF_018294505.1 Triticum aestivum | reverse complement strand
TAGCTAAGCCCCTGAGTGAGAGGGTTGCTCTTCACTCGGAGTGGCTTTTTAACTTAGGCGAGTACGGGATCGCAGCTAAGCCCCCGAGTGAGAGGGTCGCTCTTCACTCGGAGTGGTTTTATAACTTAGGCGAGTACGGGGTCGCAGCTAAGCCCCCGAATGAGAGGGTTGCTCTTCACTCGGAGTGGTTTTTTAACTTAGGCGAGTACGGGATCGCAGCTAAGCCCCCGCGTGAGAGGATTGCTCTCCACTCGGAGTGTTTTCTGAAACTTAGGCAAATGGGATTCGCAGCTAAGCCTCTGAGTGAGAGGATTGCTCTTAACTCGGAGTGGTTTTGAAACTTAGGCGAATTGGATTCGCGGCTAAGCCACCCACTTGGGGATTTGAACACATATGTTTATGGGATAACAATCATTAAGATACTGCAAAAATCTTGTCTTTGATAAGCAAACTGAAGGATTCTTATTACAACTCGCTGATTCGAGTGTTAGGTATAGAAACGGCGGAGCAACTCCGCATTCCATGAGCGTGGCTTGTCTTCTTTCTTGGCTACGTTGTAGAGGTGATACGCCCCGTTGTGGAGCACCTTGGTGATGATGAAGAGACCTTCCCAGGCCGGAGCGAGCTTGTGAGGTCGTTTCTGATGCACTCGGAGCACAAGGACTCCTTCTTGATATGCTCGACCTCTTATATTACGAGCATGGAATCGACGCAAGTCTTGTTGATAGATGGTCGGCCGAATCAGAGCCATCTCACGTTCTTCCTCCAGGAGATCAACTAGATCTTGGCATGCTTGTTCTGCTTCAGCTTCTGAGAAAAGTTTCACTCGGGGGGCGTTGTGCAGCAAGTCACTCGGAAGCACAGCTTCAGCACCATACACCATGAAGAAAGGAGTTCGGTCAGTCGACCGGTTAGGAGTTCTTCTCAGTCCCCATAGGACGGATGGCAATTCAGTCACCCAGGCTCCAGTAGCATGCTTGAGATCGCGCATCAGTCGGGGTTTCAGCCCTTGGAGGATCAAGCCATTCGCCCTTTCTGCCTGCCCGTTCGACTGCGGGTGTGCAACAGATGCGTAATCAACTCGAATGCCTTGGGAAGCACAAAACACTCTGAACTCATCAGAATCAAAGTTGGAGCCATTATCTGTGATAATACTGTGAGGGACTCCATATCTGAATATCAGCTCTCTGATGAAACTGATGGCAGTGCTTGAATCAAGATTCTTGATGGGCTTGGCATCGATCCACTTAGTGAATTTGTCGACTGCCACAAGCAAATGAGTGAAACCACTTCTGCCGGTCTTGAAGGGTCCAACCATATCCAAACCCCAAACTGCGAATGGCCAGACGAGTGGAATAGTCTTCAAGGCAGATGCAGGCTTGTGAGACATGTTTGAGTAGAACTGGCAGCCTTCTTACTTGTCGACTATATCTTTTGCCATCTCATTTGCTCGCGACCAGTAGAATCCTGCTCGGTATGCTTTGGCCATGATGGTCCAAGAGGACGCATGGTGACCAGAGGTCCCTGAGTGGATCTCATTTAGGATCATTCGACCTTCTTCCGGGGAGATACAACGCTGAGCGACTCCAGTAACACCTTCTCTGTAAAGCTGTCCACCTATCACCGTGAAGGCTTTGAATCGACGGACAATCTGACGGGCCTCATCTTCATCCTCTGGAAGCTCCTTCCTGAGCAGATACGCAATATATGGTACCGTCCAGTCGGGGGTGATACTTCCATGATTAGGTCGACTACGGCCGGGACTTCAATCTCAGTCGGATCGGTTGAACTTATCTGTTGCGGGGGCTCTTCTGTGAAAGGATCTTCTTGGACTGATGGGGTGTGGAGATGCTCCAAGAACACATTGCTGGGTATAGGTTTCCGAGTGGAACCCAACTTTGCCAGATTGTCAGCAGCCTGATTCTTGATTCGAGGTATGTGGTCGAGCTCTAACCCCTCAAACTTCTTCTCTAACTTTCTTACTGCATTGCAATATCCAGTCATAGCTGGGCTCCTGATGTCCCACTCCTTCGTCACTTGATTGACCACTAAATCTGAGTCGCCGTAAACCATCAGGCGTCGGACGCCGAGTGAGATGGCCATACACAACTCATACAGACGTGCCTCATATTCAGCTTCATTGTTGGAAGAATCAAAGTGAATCGAGAGAACATAACTGAGTTTGTCGCCTCTTGGGGATACGAGGAACACACCGACACCAGAGCCATTCAACATTTTGGACCCATCAAAGAACATAGTCCAATGCTCCAAGTGAATCCGAGTCGGATGTTGCTGCTCAATCCACTCGGCAAGGAAATCGGTTATTGCCTAGGACTTGATTGCTTTCTTTGCCTCAAACTTGATATCTAACGGAAGGAGCTCAATTGCCCACTTTGCCACTCGACCAGTCGTGTCCCTATTATTCAGAATTTATGATAATGGAGCATCACTGACGACTGAAACCGAGTGGTCTGAGAAGTAGTGTGCAACTTTCTTTGTGGTCAAGTAAATTCCATAGACAAGCTTCTGATAATGTGGATATCTCTGCTTGGATGGAGTCAAGACTTCAGAAATATAGTACACTGGGCGTTGAACTTTGTAGGCTTTGCCTTCTTCTTCCCGCTCGACCATGAGCACTGTGCTGACAACTTGTCCAGTGGCTGCAATATACAGTAGTAGAGGCTCCTTGCTGATTGGGGCAGCAAGCACCGGCTGGGTGGAAAGCAGGGCTTTGAGCTCTACAAATGCTTCTTCGGCTTCAGGAGTCCACTCCAACTTGTCCGACTTCTTCATCAATCAGTAAAGGGGTCATGCCTTTTCACCGAGACGAGAAATGAATCGACTCAACACGGCCAAACAACCAGTAAGCTTCTGAACGTCGTGTACACGCACAGGGCGTTTCATTCGGAGGATTGCCCAACTTTTTCCGGGTTTGCGTCGATCCCTCGTTCAGAAACGAGAAAACCAAGTAACTTTCCTCCTAGGACTCCGAATGTGCACTTTGACGGATTGAGCTTGATATCGTATCTTCTCAAGTTGGCAAAGGTTTCAGCGAGGCCAGTCAGTAGGTCGGAACCTTTACATGACTTGACCACGATGTCATCCATGTATGTTTCCACATTCCGACTGATTTGAGTGAGCAGGCACATTTGAATCATGCGCAAGAATGTGGCGCCAGCATTCTTGAGACCAAAAGGCATGGTAACATAGCAAAAACACCCGAATGGGGTGATGAAGGCTGTTTTTATTTCGTCAGGCCCATACAGTCGGATCTGATGGTACCCGGAATATGCGTCCAAAAAGGACAAATGCTCACATGTTGCAGTCGAGTCAACAATTTGATCGATGCGGGGGAGGGGGAAATGATCTTTCGGGTAGGCCTGATTGATGTGTTTGAAGTCGATACACATACGAAGTGAATCATCTTTCTTGGGGACCATGACAACATTGGTGAGCCACTCAGAGTGGTATATCTCGCGGATGAACTCAGCTGCCAGAAGCCGAGCCACCTCCTCGCCAATTGCCTTCCTCTTCTCCACGACGGGCCGACAGAGATGCTCTTTAACGGGTTTTGCTTTTGGGTCGACTCGCAAACGGTGCTCAGCCAGTCCCCTGGGTACACCCGACATGTCAGATGGTTTCCATGCGAAGATGTCCCAGTTCTCATGGAGGAACTAGATGAGCGCTTCTTCCTATTTGCTGTCGAGTGTTGTTGAGATATGAGTCGGAGCAACATTGGGATCAGTCGGGTGAATGTGAACTGGCTTTGTTTCACCAGACGACTGAAATGCGGACTCTGAAGCAGGCTTCTTAGCACGCAACAAATCACTCGGATCTGCATTCTTCTGGTATTCTTGCATCTCTACTGATGCCATCTGTTCATTGGCAATCTTTGAGACGTTCTGGAGGCACTCTTCTGCTCTCTGCCGATTTCCAGTGACTATGATCATGCATCTGGGGCCAGGCATCTCCAACTTGATGTACACGTAACACGGTCGAGCCATGAAACTAGCATATGCAGGCCTGCCAAGAATAGCATGGTAGGCACTGTGAAAATCCACCACTTCAAACGTCAACTTTTCCTTGCGGTAATTCTTTGAATCACCGAAAACCACATCAAGAGTGATCAGACCGAGTGAATCGGCTTTCTTCCCTGGGATGACTCCGTGAAATCGCATGTTGCTTTCACTGAGCTTGGACATCGGAATGCCCATCCCTCGGAGAGTCTCAGCGTACAAAATGTTCAAACCACTGCCACCGTCCATCAATACCTTGGTCAGTCGAGTGCCCCCAACGACTGGGTCAACCACCAACGCCTGCCGCTCGAGGGTAGCAACGTGTGCTAGGTGATCGGACTAGTCGAAAGTAATGGGAGTTTTTGACCACTTCAGATACGTCGTCGTTGCCGGAGCAACCATGTTTACTTCTCTGTTGATAACTTTTAGTCGACTTTTGCTTTCGGTGTTAGCAAAAATCACTAAAGTGGCATTGACATTGGGGTAACCATCATCCTCCTCTTTGTCCTCGTCCTTATCAGATTCATTTTCCTTTTCACTGGGTTGACCCTCTTGGAAGCTCTAAATTAGGAGTCGACACTGTCGAGTGGTATGCTTGGGGTAAATCAGGTTTCTCTCTTCATCCTTCTTGGTGTGTATGTGACACGGCAAATCAAGCACATCATTTCCCGCTTGATCTTTCACCTTCTTGGGGATCCATGGCCCCTTGGTTCAAAACTGCGGCCTCACCAGGACCTGCTGGTTCGGCTTTGTGCTTCTGCTTTCGACTGGAATTTCCTCCTCCGGTGTCCTGGGCGACTAGTTTGTTCTTGCTACTGCGGAGTCGGTCTTCTTCCTCCCCGTTAGCGTACCGAGTGGCTATTTCCATCATCCGAGTCAGGGACATGTCCCCTGTCCGGCTGAATTTCAGGTTAAGCTCTCTGTACCGAACGCCCTTCTTAAAGGCGCAAACTGCCTGATGCTCTGACACATTCTCCACGGTATGATGAAGAGTGGTCCATCTCTGGATGTAATCTCTCAAAGTTTCATTCGGTTTCTCGACACAATGTTGTTGTTCGGTCCGCCCTGCAGGTCGTTTGCAAGTGCCTTCAAATGTCCTGACAAACACTCGGGCCAATTCTTCCCAACTGAAGATACTACCAGGAGCCAATTGATTCAACCAAGCTCTGGTTGAACCCTCTAGCATCAGGGGGAGGTGCTTCATGGCCACATCATCATTGCCGTCACCAATCTGCACAGCCACTCGGTAATCCTCTAACCAAGTGTCTGGCTTCGATTCATCGGTGAACTTACTCACTCCTGTCGCCAACTTGAAGTTGGGAGGGATCTCAGCAGCTCTGATGGCTCTGCTGAAACATCGAGGCCTGGAAACATGCACTCTGCTACCAATCGGACGATCTCTGTCTAGCCCTTCTCTGTGTGCCTGGCCTCTGTCGACCAGACCCTGCACGAGAACTGATCTTGCATCAAACCCGGGCTCCCTTGGGTCGACTGGGGCCGTACTGCTCCTGGCGGAGCCCACGACCCTCACGCCGCGGAGGCGATCTTGGGCTGTGAGCCGACTAGACTGTGTCCGCCACCACGAACCTGCTGTGGATCCTGTTGCGCGACTGAGAAACGGCTGAGTTTTGTTCCCCTGCCGCCCGAAGCAACGCTCGAATTTGCATCAAACCTCTACCAGCCTCTGAACGGGATGGCTGAATCGACTCTGCTATACGGGTTGCAGCTGCAAGATTCTGGACTGGTGTGCGATATACCTGAGGTTCAGGCGGAAACAACTGTTGGTGCCGTCGACTGGATTCGGGGATCTGCCGACGAGCGCGTTCGTCGAGTGAATGTTGGAGATTCTCCAGACATGCACGCTCAGCCAAGGTGGCCAGGCGTGCAGCCTAGCCTCAGAGGTTTCCCCGATGATGGGGGTGTGGAGGGCCTCCATGTTGCGACGATGCAGCTCATCCCTCTGCTCCGAAGTGAGGGCCTCGGGATGATACTCGTCATGACCGCGCGACGGACCACCGCCACTGCGACAAAACCAGGCGGGCTGCGTGGCGTGTCGACCATCAGGACCCCGCCGCCGGGTCGCTGCTCCCGCACTCAGACAGGGTCTTGGCGGAACCAGTCGACAGGTCGAATAGTCCATAGAGAGATTCGTCGGGCTTGATTGCCGCAACTTTGGGGGTGGCCAACTGACGGGCCACCGCATGCTTCACCCACCGCTGAAGCCGCGATCGACCAGATCGCTTGCGATGGCGAACAGCAGGGAGCGAGGATGTCGCGGTAGCCGACCGATACTGGGTCGACGGCTGCCGCAAAAGGACGCCGCGAGCGCATGCGCGAAAGTGGGTCGCCCCGCGGACAGGGAGCGTCTCGACGTCGAGGGGGGCCGCTTGGAGCCAGGCGGAGTCGTCAGCGATGAAAACGAGCGCGCCGAGACGGATCTTGCGGCCCAAAGCCAAACCGCCGCCAGAAACCATGTTGATGGAGATCGGAAAAATTGCAACATCACCGGAAGTCGCTAAGACACCTGCCCCAAGGTGGGCGCCAAGTGTCGTGGGAGTAAGTCTGACAGTAAGAGTAGGGGGTACGTAGGAGGAGGTAAGATCCTAGCTACGGTGAGGTTGTGCACACAAGGTTTACGAGTTCAGGCCCTTCACGGAGGAAGAAACAGCCCTACGTGTCGGTGCCCGGAGGCTTGGTCGACTGGATTATGCGTGAGAGTTACAGGGGGTGCGAACCCTTGTGCCAGAGGAGGGGGTGGCTTATATAGAGTGCGCCAAGACCCCAGCCATCCCACGATACATAGGGTTCAATGTACATTAAGACAGGCGTTACTGGTAAGCCAGCTATAAAGAGCTATAAATGATCATTAAGATTACAGAGTGAACGCCTGACCGTTGCCGTCCTGAGTGTCTTTAGGTCTTCCATACTCTTAGTGGTTTCTTGTATGGTCGAGTGGAATGGGAGTATCCGAGTGAGACAATTAGTCGAGTGGATTGCACTCGAAGGTTACTTCAGTCGGTATCCTTTGTTGTCCTTTGAATGTTCTTGACTCTAAGGTAGTGACCTTGGGACCTTGGGTAGGGCGTCTAGGTCAGGCCTATGACCCTACCCTAGATTCATGGCATCGTCACTGGGTGTTTGCTCTGTTTTTTTTTACGTTTTTTTGAGTTTTAGATGGGTTATTTTCTAGGTTTATCTTTTTTTGATTTTTTTGCCCGGCTTTCCCTAGGTTTTGGAGGACACAAATTGCTTATCTTCTGTTCTCAGAAAAAATTATTCTTCCACGAGTGTGCTTCTCAGAAAAGGGAAAAAATATGTGTTTCCACAAGAAACACATATTTGCTTCTTGTGGAGACACAAATTTATTTCTGTGAGAAGCAAATCTTGGAAAGGAAATATCTGTGTATCCACAAGAAGCATAGATTTGCTTCTCATGGAGGCATAGATTTACTTTCGTGAGAAGCATAGATTTGTTTCCATGAGAAGCATAACTGTGCTTTAAAATGGGAGAAGGTGAAAATCCCGCAACCATACTTCCTGCTCCGGGTTTTTTTTTAACTTTTCTTGTCTTTTATTTTATTTCGGTTGCTTGTTTTTTATTTTTGTTTTTATCAGGGTTTTCTTTGGTTTTTTAAGTTCGTCAAAACCTATTAATATGGATCTAGTTTTGAAGATCTCGACAAAATTAAACTCATTAACAGTCGCGTGAACGGCGCCTCCTAGCGCTTGCCACGTCGAATGCGTGGGTTGGCCAGAAAAGTAAAAGGGATAAAAAAAGGAAAGAGTGAAAAAGTTCTGTAGGGAAACCCCTCTCACCCCACGTCTTCCGCCTCCCTTTGCCTCGAGCGCCTCCTCCTCCCTCTCCAGCGCGGCCGCCCCTGTTAGCTTGTTTGGCAAACTAACGGAAGGGGAGTGGGAGTTTAACTCTAATTCCCTTTCCCATCTCAATTACCAGCCCTCCTCCAGGTAATAGATATGTGGCACTTCTACACGTGAATTCCCTTTCTACTTTCCTGTTGAATTCCCATTTCACCTAAACAAACAAAGAAATAAAACTCTCTATACCTCAGACTCCCGTTCCCTCTCTCCAATTCCACCGAACCAAACAGGCTGTGTATGTTTGCCGCCGCCTCGCTGGCGCCCCTCCTCCCCCTGCCGCC
>NC_057811.1:76318890-76324662 GCF_018294505.1 Triticum aestivum | reverse complement strand
GGCGGTCTGGACTGGATCCCGCCAGCACCACCAGCCGCAACCTCGTCCGTCCGTGTCCATCTCGGCGAGACCAAGGGCGCGCCTCGTGGCCGTCGCCCGGCGTTGCTACTCCGGCCGCCTGGCCTTCGTTCTCCAGGGCGGGACTGCGCCGGGAGCTTCAAGGAGTTCAACCCCAACAACATCCGTGACACCTTCCGTCTCCTGCTCCAGATGGGCAATGTCCTCATGTTCGGCGGCCAGGTCCCCGTCGTCAAGGTACAAGCCGATTGCCCAAATCGAATTGGTCATTTTATTTGTGAGATCTCATCGGATCTGCTCCCTGTTGTTTGCACAGTAGATGGGACGGATGGCTGGCCAGTTTGCCAAGCGAGGTCTGATAACTTTGAAGAGAAGGACGGGGTTAAGCTGCCCAGCTACAAGGAGACGACGTCAATGGCGACGCGTTCGACCTGCAAGTTTGTAGCAGAGTTTTGTTGCGGTGCCTGTAGTCGTTGTCCTCTTTAAATACCCCCTGTTGAATTTCTTCCACATATCTCCTTATCACGGCAAAGCAAGTGATAGGTTGCTGGTTTTATATACTATTATGTTGCTATTACTAGGGCGATCTTTATCCAGTGAATCTTATGAAAGCTTCTCCATGAATCGAATTCTTGATACTCATTGGGGTGCCATGACTGATAGTGATGTAAGTTCTTGCATGCTGAAAATTACTGGCAAGAGTCCTGAAGTGTACTTAAACACTAAAATTGTTAAAATTTGTTTGCATTGAACTACAATTGCAACTTTAATATCCATTTACTTTGTCGATCCTTGTGAATGATTCCCTGGAACTTTTCGCCGTCTCTTATCCGGCATTTTTCTATCTCACTGTCTAATGCGTTGGCGAGACTAATTAGATGCATTAGTGATTTTCTTTAGAAGCATCACTACTAATGTTTTGGAAGCATGCCCACCATGATTTGTAAAAATGACATGCTGAATGTGCTATCTGGATTAGTAATGCATCTTCTTATTTCACCCAGAGTAATTCTGTTTAGTTACATCTTTGCACATATTTTAGTGTTTCTTGCTTTCACCGGTTGATTTGTTTCTATGAGTTACTAAGAGCTACTCTGTATTTTGTTCCTATTGATGTACAAGTTATACTGATGAAACTTCGGTTATCAAGGATGTACCATATATCTACTGAGTAATGCTAATAGTTTGCTCTTTGTTGTCCAATACTTCTAAATATGGATTGGTTGCTCCACTTCATGTGACTCCGTGAGAGGTGGGATTAGATTTCCTGTTCAGTTTATGTGTTTCAAGAAAGATATTTGGATAATTTGAGATTGTCATTTATATTTGGATGTTCATTCTTCTCCGCGGGTATATTCCCACATTGAAATGGATTATTGCTATGATTCGGTTGATTCAGACATATTGTATCTTGAATGGCTTTCACCGCTGGGCAAATCAAGCGATGGAAGGTATTTTTTTCAGTGATATTGAAGCACATTGATACTGTTATACGATGCATCATTTCTTTTTTCTAATCTGAATGTGCTTGCGTTCAGAAAATTATTTGTTCATTTTTGCTTTTTGAGGCATATAACAGGATATAACTTTGTTGTTGAAAATCCATTAAAGAGATGGAAGATAAAATTATTTGCAATCAAATCTGAGATGCATACTATTGAATGCCAATATTTATGCTAGATCTTTGAATAGTTTAGTGTCCAGTATATGAAGCAGTGAAGTGAGAGCATGTAGTAAAGGTAGGGTAGGTATGATTTTATCTCAAGTTGTGTGTGAAACATCCTAGCAATTACTCATGTGGTTAGATAATGATATATTTAGGATGGGCCTTTAGCTGCTGACCTGAAAATTAGAAAGCTGGCAGTTTATTTTTATTAATTCCTCTGTTGCCATTTCCTAGAAATTCTTACTTTTTTAATAGGTGTTATGCTTTACAGATCCATGGCACTTGTGATGTTATCTGCTACTCATTTGCGGGCCTTGCGGTTGTCGTTCTCATGGCTCTGCCATTCGCGTTTATGCAGGGTGAGCTCTCATCTGTTTGTCTGTTTACTTGGTCGTTCGTAGAGAATATATTTCTGGTGCTTTGTCTTGGTTGATAGCGTATTCTGCTCTTGCGTTCTTACTATCAAGGAGATGGATAGATATAGATTCTAGGCATGTCCTTGGCCCTGCAAAGTAGTTTTTTTGCCTTCCATGCTTTATTGGGTACCTTGCTCTTTTCCACAGTTGGTCAGGAGACAAATATAGCATCAAATTGGGTAGCAGAAAATAATATTTGTTCTTTTACAAGGATTACAGTGTGTCCTATCGTCATCTGGTTTCAGAGCCTGTCAGATTGGTTTCCAGTTTATGCTTCTTAGGTTCTGCGGATAACTATGGAGCAATGGAAATTCTTTGCTCCACTGATGAATGCATGCACAAACGTTGTTCCCTCATTTATTTTTCTGTGCAATTCATGATTTATTGCCTGGTGGTGTGCATTCATGTTACCTTTTTGGATTGTTCTTTGGTGGTTGATACAGATGCAAAAGAAAATTTGAAAAGTTGGACCAATGATATAGTGCTTGCTAAAAACAACAACTCTAAATAATTGTTGCAGGTTATTTGTGAGGATAGACCCAAAACTTCTTTCTACATCTATACCTTCATGTTCCTTGTTAAAAGTGTCTTCAAGAAATGCCATCCGTTCACTTATTTCTTTGCTCTTGGCCTTTTCTTCATTTACATGTACTCACTGAAACCTGACATGGCATGTGTAGCTGAGGAGGCGAGCCATCAGTGTGAGTTTCAGGAAGAGATGACAACACAAGTGATCTTGATTGGTAACATGTTTGGAATTGTTGTGCATGCATGGTACGAACATGTGCAACACTAAGAAAACCAAAACAAAAGTGAGCTTGTGGTTTGCGGTGTTTTCCCTCTGAATTTTCTCATTAGTATGTCCAGAAAGGCATATTAGTGGAAGAGCATACAAGAAAACCTTAACATGTTAGGAACTTTTTCATGTACTAGAAGGTTGTTGTACAGAAATTTTCTTCTGAAACCATCTCATAATCTTAGATTTCCCATTAGTTGGTTGTTGGTCAGTTCTAAAACTATCTGTACATTTTCCCAAGGAATTTGTTTTCTTATAGTTCATTGATTATTTTGGATTAACTGAATGTGATCTTCCCAATCTAATATATGTACTTTTAGCTCTAAGGACTAGCAAGAGTTAATGATGCAGGTTGTGATTGTGAATGAAGTACCGGTTGTTGCTAATTTCATATTTTTGTTTGCACAACTCAGGTGTTTGATGCATTTCTTCTCCTGAAAAGGGATAAGTATCTGAGGTGATTTTTGTTTGCATGATATTACAGTGTCCTCCCATATTTTTTTCTTTTTTGTAGGCATGTTAAAATGTTGATGTTCCTTTTGACCATGCTAATGTGTTTGTCCACTCACTGCGCCAACTTTGTTTTATTTATTTTGTCGCAGGGAATCTACTTGGCTTTCAGTCTATGAATATTTAGATCAATATATTTTAAGGTTGTAAAGACTAAAGATCATAAATTCATTGTTTACTCTACCAAGTTTGTTCCTCTTTGAGGATGATTGTAGAAACTATCAGTCCATTGCTACTTTGTTTGCAACCTATGGTATATCCTCATATATGTCAAGAGGTCCTTCTCATGCATCTTTTCCTTATGATCTGCGTTAGCCTCCTTTGCACCCATTACCTTGAGTTTCAAAGTGAATATGTTGATATTTATGTCATTTGATTCTTGGCTAAATCAAGACTAATCTTACTCTTGAATTTTTCTTGGGATGCCAAGTATGAGACAGGCATGCTTCGGTATTTAGGACAAACTGGAAAGAGTGACTGGGTTTAAACAAAACATATAACAAAAAGTAAAACAACTTAGGTTTGGGGGTTTTCTGTAGGAATTTGATGGGATTAATGATCAGCATCAGGTATTCTATTGATGAGCCGTGTGTTTTATGAAGGATCTGTGTGTTTTTTTGCAGGTCATATCGGATCGAGTGATAGCAGAGGGTCTCAGGCCTGATGAATCGAATTTTGACGTGGGACCAGTTTTTGTGATGTCCAGCTCATCGTCCACTGAGGCACCGCAGAAGATGATCCAAGGTCTGCTTGTTATTTTTCTTCATTACCCAAATTAGTAGTATCCCTTGACAGTCTTACCTTCAGTAAGATCATTCTTAATTAGTTTTGTGCACTAATCGGTTGCTCATGTCTGATAATGGGTGAGAGCCAGTTCAAGTTAGCATGAACACATTAAACAGTTCAAGTTAGCATGCTCTCATAATCCTAGGACTGTATTTGCTCAATAATCGAAGTTACAGTGACCATAAACTTATGATACGATACCGTATATTTGAGAAAACAAATCATGTGAGTCAATTTGAACTGGGGACAGATCATGATGAGTAATGTTAACACCTTGGCTAATAATCAAAGACAATAACTGCAAGAGGAATAATGTAATTCGAAGTACAAAAAAAATGTCCTGTTAAGAAATTTCCAGCATGTTATATACTGACATCTGTCTTATGAACCTCTTCTATCTTGTCTTTTTGATTTGTTTTTGGTCATATGGCTTTCATGTACAGGCAAAGTTAGGCATCTTCCTGTAGTGTGGTCATTGCCATGTTGGACACTGCCATTCCTCTGTGATGCAATTTCAAGAATGGAAAAGGTAGCAACAAGGCAGTGCTATAGCAACTGCTGTGGAAGGGGTCGATGGGTAAATAGATTTGCAGATAGCCTTTTCCAGTTTCTCAAGGCCACCCATGACATATTCTATTCAGGCCTCTTTGATTAACTAGCTGATGTTATATTTTGGGTCCTTCAGGTTCTCATAGAAAATCTTTGAGATCATATGTTCAAGCCTTCCTTGTTTGTCCACTATCATGATTGAAAATAGCAGGTAAATTGGTACTGCCAAGAATACATATGATGCAAAAAAATTGTATGACTGAACCATTTTAGTATGATTGAATCTTATTATGTGTTACACTTATAACTTGTCTCTAGAAGTGAGAAGGGGCCTATTGAATCTCTGTAAGATTTTTAAATTACACTCTAAGCGTGACTCAGTTTCTAAATATGGTTGATCAAGCATGATACGGAACTCTTACAACATACGCAGATGACCTTACCTTTGTTTCTGGATTGATCGGTCTAACATTTAAACTAATATTTCTAACTAAAATCGCTCTGGAGCGACATTGAGGACCAAATAAGGCGGCCCAATGTGTTGAGAAAAGATAGGGGCGCACAAGAATGCCTCAAGAGGCGCGCCCCAACCACTAGTTACATCCATCATGAGCTAAACGGAGGGCTCATGCTTACGATGTCCATATCACATCGATGCACTGTTCAGTCGCTGATCCCGGATTGGTTCGCCGTCTCTCTTTGTTATTGGTCCATGTCATCCCGCAAAGAGAGACTCGGGTACTCCTTCGCCAGATAAGCCCCACCCCAACCCACTTTTCCAGTTTTCCTCCCCACGCACGCCACCTTCCTTTCTCCTCTCTTTCTCTTATTTGCTCACGGAAAATGGGACGACCTCCTCGAGCCATGAGTGTGTTCATCGCGCCGAAAAGGGAGGAGCTAGGGTGACTGGGCATAGTAGATGTGGGGTGCTTCTTCTAGCAGATGGCCCGAGGATAGATGCAGGTGCCATTGCCGCGTCCGACCACATCCGCGTCTGTAGGGGCGGAGCTATGTAGAACCCTGCAGGGGCC
>NC_057811.1:76311690-76318580 GCF_018294505.1 Triticum aestivum | reverse complement strand
TTTGTAAAAGGCATGAAGAAATGTTTTAGGCCTGCTCTCTATTGGAATATGCAGTGCCTAGGAGGCGGTTAGGCACGCCTAGGCACTAGGCAATGGCCAAACGCCTCATCTAGGGCATAAATGAAGGTCTAGGCAGGGCAAGCAAGGAATTGCCTACCCAAGCAAGAAATCATGCCACATACTACATTGATATGCCAAACTAGTTATATTACAATGGTAGTGTATGGTAATTAACTTATTTATATGCCCTAAACTAATATCAACACCCATATAATAATCACAAATACACTACGAGTAAAAACTATATTACCGCCTAGGCCGCGCCTAGGGTGCTTAGGCACCACCTAAGCACTAGGCGAAGGCCAACCGCCTCGCTTACGCCTATCGCTTTTTCCAACCTTGCCTGCTCAAATTGGAATAAATTTAGCTTTTAGCCCCTTCAAACATCTATACTTTGATTTTGCCCCCCACGAATATAATGTCTAGCTCCGCCACTGCGCGTCTGTAGCAGCGGAGAGGTCCTTGGCCCGTGTGTCTTCATCTCGCTGCTCATTGTCCAGAGGCTGCACATAGAGGGGACTACTTGTGGTCGCCCTACCTTGCCATCCTCCCGCGCCAAACCAACTCCACCATTTTATGGTGAAATGATGCTGATCGCTCATGATGTGTTCTATGAAATGATTTTGTTACTTATTCTGGGAGGCTCGCCGTGGCGTTCGGTATCATCTCCGTGCCCATCCGCGTGTTCAAGAAACTTCGGGTTTGTGCTGGCTCGCATCCGATCCACGTGAAATCCTAATGTTAGAGTTGTGTCGAATATTGTGTATAAGGTAGGTTACAGTTAGACTTGTAGTAATATTGTGTTTAGATAGGATATGGAGTCGTGTCCTAATAGGATACTTGTATCCTAGACCTCTCATATATAGTGGGGGTAGACACACGATGTAACCAATGCCAACATAATAGCACAGGAATGCAGGGGAAGCCAGCGGCATGTACCGGCGTCCAGGGCGACCGGGTGCGGTATTGTGTCCCGGGAAGGAGCGCCCGTAGTCAAGCCCCGGGGATGTAGCCATATCTGCGAACCTCGTTAACAAATCTCGGTGTCGTGCTCGTGTAATTGCTTGGTCCTCGGATCGACGGAGTGCCTCGGATTTATTCTAACACTAATGCTGTAGCACCTTGATCCTAACATGTTTTTCCTTTCATTGTTGTTGCAGGCGCCCGCTGCTCACGTCTGGCGGCGGATGCGATGGTTTCCTTCGACATGAATGACCGCAGGAGTACGTGAATCCGCAACTGCCCTTCTCCCTCTCTCTTTCTTGTGCAATTCATGCTTCATTCGTTCCGACTTGAAATATTGGGAGGTGTTTGCTCCCTTGTGTGCCCTGTAAAATTTTTGTATCAGATTTGGCCCCGTCTGCTACTCTAGTATTCACATCTTGCTTGTTATGAATTCTGCTCAGCTTGATGAATGGCGTTTTGTTTTGATCACGATGCAAGATTCTAGATTGTCTAAGAACTGGGATTTGGGCAAGCAGATTGGTGATCAACAGTAGGGATGTGCATAAGCCCTTTGGGGACAAGCGTGTACTGCAAGGCGTCAGCTTCAAGGTGAGTCCTGGTAGGAGCCTTTGCATTTTTGTCACCTCTTGCTGATTGTTCTGACTCCATACCTGTCACGCTGCATCTTCGTTACTAAGTTTCCGTCTGCATTTTCAGATTATTGCTAATAGTGCCTAAACTCTTAACTTCTCTAACTGTTGATATTAGGAGCCAAAACAAATTTGCTTCAGTCTGAAATGTGTTTGTTTCTTCTCTACATTTGGTGTAATATATAGTGTGCCCCTGTTAAATGATCCAGCAGGGATTTTTCAAGATATCTTGGAGGTTGTAACGAGAGATATAATGGAGGACCAACTTCCTAGCTAGGTACAAATGGTCTTTTAAGCATGTACAAATATCATTGACGATGATGTATTGCACCCCGCTAACTTACTGTTTCCAGCTCATCCAATGAGGAGCTTGTATTTTTGGTTTGTCATTGCTTCTTTTACAACATGACACTATTTTCGAGTCATGGTGTTTTTTTGTTTTTGCGAGGATCGTCTCACATCACATGATGCTGATGTTGCCATTGTTCTTTCCCTTTCTGAAGAAGAGACGCAGCCATTTGTCTTGACGAACAAGGCATATTTTAGCATCGCTTTGTTGGGAGGAAAGGCATAGAAACCAACAAGAAAATGGCCATGTGCTGCGAGTTGTCTTGAAGAAGAAGAAACATTTATCCTGCAAGGAATCACGCCTTGTGATTGGAAGAGGAAAGGCCTAGGATACCAGCAAGAAACAGGTATCCATGATTCTTTGCCTCCCTCGATTTGGTCCCAAAGTAGGGGCGAGCTGGGTAGGCAACCATGGAAGGCAGCGACCCACCATATGAGCTACCGTCATCTGCACTATTTTTCTCGAATGTGCATATCATATATTTAGTCATCTGCATCATTGCGTTGCAAGAGTGAGCAGAGTCGAGAGAGGCGGCAAAGATGGCGGAGGCCGTCATCGGGGCGCTGGTGGGGAAGCTGCAGGAGCTGGCGATGAGCGAGGCGCGGGCAATGGTGGCGGTGAACGAAGACATACGGAGCCTCCGGGACAAGCTCATGTGGATGCAGGCCTTCCTCCGCGACGTCGAGCCACGGCGGCGCCTGCAGAATGACGAGCTCATCAGGGTGTGGCTGCAACAGACCCGCAGCGCGGTCTTCGACTCCGAGGATGCCGTCGACCAGTATATCCTCCAGGTCGACCTCTCCAGGTGTGTGTGCGCGCTCTGCTAGCCGCTCTGAATTAAACCGCCCGGCCCTTTCCATTGCAAAATAAAGAAACTACGTACTCCCTCCATTTTTTTATTTGCTCTACATATTGAAGTTGACTGAAGTCAAATTTTATAAAGTTTGACCAAGTTTGTAGAAAATAATATGAACATTTACACTAACAAATCTATATGATATGAAAATATATGCAATGATAAATCTAATGGTGTTGATTTGTTATTGTATTGGTTAATATTTTTGTTTATAAACTTTGTCAAAGTTTACAAAGCTTGACTTTGACCAAAGCTAATATGCGGACTAAATCCAACACCTAGCTCGAGATGGCGCTCTCGCTGATCTCCTCAACCAGTCATCTCCGCTTAGATTCCGGCGAGGTGCGCCCTCACCAAGGGAACGAGGGGGTTGCCCTAGTCGACACATAATGAGGCGGCGGCGGCACTGTACCGCGGGAAGGGTTGGGCGGCAACAACACTGCTACGCGCCGCCGGTGACGCTAGCCTCGGTGGCGATGCAATGGTCAGGAGAAAATAAAGGAGGTAGCGGCCCCCACATCGCGTCCGAAGAGACTAGTCAAATAGGTCTACGTGATGTGGTAATACATGATTGGACTCCTCTCCTCCTCTCCCATGGCGCTCCCGCAGGGGCCCGGGGAGGACACCCTAGCCCCTAGCCGAGCTCCCCCACCTCTCCCTCCCTCCCCTCGCCGCCGGTGGCGCGTTGGTGGGCGAAGCCCCTCCAACGTTGGCGGGGGTGGGCCTGTCTTCTTCCCTCTCTTTGATGGTGTGCTGCGCGGGCCGGGGCCGTCGGGAGTGGCGCAGCGCTGAGAACGGCGCGTGGTGGCACCACCGCGGAAGCTGTCGGGACGGCGGCCCTCTGGTGGCGGTGCGAAGGGCTGTGGGCGGAGGTGCGCGCTGTGGCTGGGCCCGCGGATCTGGCGGCGGCGGATGCCTCCCCCCGTCGTCTCTGGTGCCTCCGCCCTCGGTGTCTGCGTCGATCCCGCGGGTTGGGCGCCAGATTCGGCCTCCCAGGTGGCTGGCGGTGCCGCTCGTGGCCCACAACAGGCTAGTTCATCGGCGACCAAGGGCTCCAAGGTGCGGCCTTTTCGTACTTCCGATGTTGGTGTGATGCTCAGGGGTGGGTGCTTGGGGGCGGCGGGATGCGCGGGTGCGTGCCTGGCGGCTCCGACGCCGGGAGCTCGCTGGGCGGCGCAGGTTGGGCAGTGGCCCGGGGTGGCCGCTGCTCCGGCCGTGGATGGCTCCATGGTGGCTTGGCAAGTCGGCTACGGCGGCGGCTGGCATGTCCTGGCGTCGGCTTGTCGGTAGGGTGTCGGCCTTCGACCCCCCTCCTCGTCGTCCGGACGCTTCGTCCGTCGAAGGGTTGGCCTTCTCCCAGCTACGGTCCATTGCTCGTCTTGCGGCCGGTGCGCAAGACCGAGCTCGTCTCGCACACAGTGTCACAGGACAGAGCTCGTCTCGCGCATGGTATTGTAGTACCAAGCTCGCCTCGTGCCCGATGCTGCAGGACGGGTCGATGGAGCCAGTTGTGGCCGGCCTATTGGGTCTCAGCGTTGGGGGTCGCCCAAGGGTGCGAAAGTGGGGACCTTTCCGCTCGTCTCTTTGGTTGGGGTAGCGGTAGGTCTCGAGTGAGGTGGTGTCAAGGTCTTGGATGCCGGGGCGGCGGCCCTGGTGGCAGTTGCGCAGTGCTCTCGGGCGGAGGCCGTGGCGTGGTGCTGCCCAGTGGCCATGGCGTGTGGGCAGCATGGTCGTCGGGGTGTGGCGTTCGGTGGCGGTGAGTTTTGGCCGGGGTGAAAACTTGTTCTATCTTCGGACGGACCGGCGGCGGCGAAGCTCGTGCCCTTCTTAAAGGCATCGCCGCGGCTCTCATTTCCCGTCGTGTGGCTCCGGGAAAAACTCTGATCATCAGATTGGGTGGTGGCGGCGCTCCGATGTCGTATCCTTCCTGAAGGCGCGGCCTTGGAGCCCACAGTTCGTCGTATGTGGCTTCATCTCTTCTCGGTGGTAGTGCTAGGGGTGGTGTTGCCGTGCTCAGCGCCGATGTATCATGCCTTGGGTGTGTGCGTGTGTTGTGATGGCGTGCGTTTGTATCGAGTTGTTGATGATCATGGCTTTATATATAAAGCAGGGCGAAAGTCTTTTTTGTAATAGGTCTACGTGGATTTCTCTTGCCCAGCAGCTCTGACCAATGGGCACCTAGCCAGCTAGGCTCACTTCTTATATTAGTTAATCCTAGTAGCTTGAACTTTTGTGTGCTCTCTAATATAACAAATTTAAAAGATGCTTCTTGATGGTACGACAATTGTATATAATCTCTTGCCAAGGCTGCGGATACCATGGATAACGCTGGCCAAGTTGTTGTAGAGAAGATGATAGTTTATTTTTGGTAAATATTTAATAATAAGATAAACTTTGGAAGGAAGACATACTCCCTCTCTCTCAGTTTACAGGGCGTGCGCGTATCCCTAGTCGTCAATTTGACCAACCTAATACAAGTCATATATTATAAAAATTATACCAATATAAACTTCAGATGTTCTATTTTCAAACGGTATAATTTTGTGTTATATAGTTTATATTAGAGTGATAAAATTGACAATCTAGATATACACGCAGGATTTGTAAACTGAAACGGAGGGGTAGTTAATTATAATCACTTTTTATCTTTTTGAAGTATATCCATAACCAGAAAATAAATTGTTTTCCCAATTATTTACATTGTTGTTGTTTCCAACTGTGGTTCTAATCCGCTTTCAAGTGGACTATAAGATTAAGAAAAAAAGACAAATAGTAATATTGATAAAAGGTTGTTGGTCAAACAGAATTATGATAATCGACCACAATGCCAAATTGAGCCTAAATGTTTTTTTTTTCTTGAATACATTCGATGACACGGGCAGAGAATAAATCCCATGTATGCTTACACATTCCATGACATGAGTATCCATGACATGAGCAGAGAATACAATCCCTTGTCTTGCGGACACCAACTAGATATACATGATAATATTTATTTCTAGATATACATGAAGATTTTTGAAATAACTCCTGAAATATAAAAAATGCAAAAAATCTACAATGGAATAATAAATGCAGATCTAGAAAAATAAGCAATTTTTGCATTGAGAATCTAAAATAAATAAAATTGGAAGAATAGTGTATTGTTTCCTCCAAATATGATAATGCAACTCTTAAACACAACTTCTCCACACCAAATTAATCCATGTACGGAAATAATACTACTATGACTACATCTATAATCATTTTAAAGACGTTTGGCATTTTTTAAAGTTGCATCCGGTTCTTGAAAATGTTATGACCGGCATATTATGTGGGTTGTGGCCCAAGTTATCTTACCGTTATTAGGGGCTTAGCCCAATTATCTTATAGGTATTAGGGTCGTTTGCTTAGGAGCCAAGTAAACCTCTTTATATAAGGAGAGGAGATGTATCAATCTAATCAAGCAAGAAGCAATCAGTATTTGCTCGGCTTCTCTTAGGGAGTCGGGAGACCTAACCCTGGCCGCCTCTTGCGCCGCCACCGCCTCTTCTCCACCACGCAAGGATGGCGCCCAGCCGCCGGCCGCCGCACCCTCGACCTCGTCTTCCTCCATCTTTCCCCTACAATCTCCGCCCTAGAACCGGCAGAACCCTAGCTCCTAACACCTTGGTATCAGGTAGCTCAGTTCCGATCATGTCTTCGCCGCCGCCCATCCCGTCGCTTCCGCTGCCGGCCATCACCACCGCGCCGCTGGCCTTCTCCATCGCGTCGCTGCCCTCCCCGTCCGCACCGCTGGTCGCATCCTCCGGCGCCGCCACCACCCATATGACGGCGCCCTCCACCGCACCACCGGCCGCCATCTACTCCCCGGCGGAGATCACCTGGGTCCTCAACGATCTCATCACCACCGTCCAGGGGATACAGCTATACCTAGCCGGCCCCTACGGGCCTCCGGTCGGTGCGACCGGGCCAGCCGCCCTGCCGTGGTATTGGGCACCCGCGGCGCCGACCGGGCCTCTACACCACCAATGGCCGCTTCAGCAGCCGC
>NC_057811.1:76281083-76311301 GCF_018294505.1 Triticum aestivum | reverse complement strand
ACCCGGGTCCTCGCCGCCACCGCCCTGGCAGCCGCCGCACCCCGGGGCCACTGCGACGCTGGTCGGGCCGCTGCAGCCCTCGCTGCAGCTACAGCCAGCCCCCGCCACCGCCCCGATCTGGCCACAATGGCCGGCCGTGGCCATTGCGGTGCCCGCCGCCTCCGTCTTTTCCAGGCAGCAGCAGCTGCCGCTGCCGGCGCCTCTGTCGCCCAGCACCAGACTGACTACAACCGTGCGGGCGGCCGTGCCGATTCAGCAAGTGCGGTTCCCGCCCTCGCCGTCCCAGCTTCCGGCCTGGTTGGCCGGGACGTCACCGCCGCCAGTCTACACCATGGCCGCGGACCAGCCGGCGCCCTCCCTGTCGTACGACGGGCCCTCCGACTCCGTGGGTTTCCACGCTGGCTTTGACGGGCCACCGTTTTCCTGCGGACCACCTGTGCACACCGGACCAACGTCATCCTCTTCGTTGCTCCGTACCGCCGAGCCGTACACTCATGACGGTCATGCTCAGACACCGCCGCGCTTCGCCAAGCTCGCCTTCGCCACCTACGACGGCGCAGAGGACCCCCTCAACTGGCTCAACCAGTGCGAGCAGTTCTTCCGGGGGCAACGGACGCTCGCGTCGGACCGCACCTGGCTCGCCTCTTATCACCTCCGCGACACAGACGTGGTACTATGCCCTCGAGCAGGACGAGGGCGGCATGCCCCCATGGGAGCGTTTTCGCGAGTTCTGCCTCCTTCAATTCGGACTACCGATACATGGGAGCCGGCTGGCGGAGTTGGGCCGCCCTCCCTTCACCTCTACGGTGCAGGACTACACCGACCGCTTTCAGGCCCTGGCGTGCCACGCGTCCGGCGTGACGGCTCACCAGCGGGCCGAACTCTTCGTCGGCGGTCTGCCAGATCATATCCGCGTGGACGTCGAGCTGCAGGGACCCCAGGACCTCCAGACAGCCATGTACTACGCCAGTGCGTTCGGGCGCCACGTGGTGGCCATCCAGCAGGCATCACCGTCCCGGGCCGCTGGGCCGCCACCCTGGCCGGATGTTCCCGCGCAGGGTCGGCCTGCTCAGGCGTCCGCGGCACCCCTTGCCGCGACCGCGGCGCGCCCGTTCCGCTGACTCACCTCGTCCGAGCTACTCGAGCGTCGCCGCCAAGGGTTGTGCTTCAACTGCGACGAGACCTACATGCCCGGCCACGTCTGCCCCCGACTCTTCTACCTGGAGGCTGCAGACTACATTGAGGAGGACGCCGTCGCCGCCGGGCTCGGCGACCTGGCCGCCCCAGCTGTCGCGGAGATGTTTGACGCTGGTTGATCACCTCGAGGAGTTCAGCAAGCACTTCCCTGCCTTACAGCTCGAGGACGAGCTGTTTGTGCAGGCGGGGAGAAGTGTTATGACCGGCATATTATGTGGGCTGTGGCCCAAGTTATCTTATCGTTATTAGGGGCTTAGCCCAATTATCTTATAGGTATTAGGGTCGTTTGCTTAGGAGTCAAGTAAACCTCTCTATATAAGGAGAGGAGATGTATCAATCTAATCAAGCAAGAAGCAATCAGTATTTGCTCGGCTTCCCTTAGGGAGCCGGGAGACCTAACCCTAGCCGCCTCTTGCGCCGCCACCGCCTCTTCTCCACCACGCAAGGACAGCGCCCAGCCGCCGGCCGCCGCGCCCTCGACCTCGTCTTCCTCCATCTTTCCCCTACAATCTCCGCCCTAGAACCGGCAGAACCCTAGCTCCTAACAGAAAAGGAAAAGAAAAAGTTAAAATTGCCATAGTCTATAGACAGATGAAGCATAGTTGTAATTTAGAATTATTTCATTACTGAATCACTCAAATTACAATAGAATTTGGTATTAGACCGTGTAAATTTATTGCATAGCTTAACCACTAGTAGTATTTTAGCTATGCACTTTAGCTGATTTTGAACCTCCCTAAAATTTGTCCAGCTTTAGCCATGGATTACTTTCAGTTTCTTTGCGCATGCATTCTCAAAAGATCAGTCACTCAGTGATTGACATATAAATAATAAGGCTATATGAACATGATGGCAAATTAAAGGTGATTTTGGAGCTTTCAGATAATACATGTCGTAGATATGCTCAAACACAACTGTAAGACGATGTTATTAATTTAGCTTTTTTCCTTCTAAGATACCCAAGTTGGACTCGTGCTACCCTCAAGTTCTTTGCCAGCTTCACCACACAAGTGCGCGTGCGGCGCAATCTTTCTAGCAGGATCAAATCAATCAATACAAGGCTAGAAGGCATCATCGCGAACAAGGACAGATACAAAATTGAGGATGCATCTGCTGTGTCAGTTGTGACCTGGAGACCATCCGCTGACACCTTTACTAGTACCGAGAAGATGTAAGTAAAGATTTTCTACTCATACATATAGTCAACCATGTATCCCATGTGTGTGTCTTGGTTTTTTTATTTTTCTATTACTGCAAGAAACATTACCCCATAATAACTAACATCATGTGTCCGAAGCATTCAAGGAGCACCAAAAGGTGTGCAATTTGTTGTGTTGATTAACAATGAAACTTCCATTCCAAGAAAGAAGAATATGTAATGTTTATTCTTGAATTGATGTGAGTGGAGAAGATGTAAACTAATCCATAAAATTAAACTACAGGGATAAAATTGTGCTACCAATTGTGGCACGACAGACGCAGCTAGATGATCTGAAGAAATATTTAGAGGCAGGAACTGACACAACAAGACCAGAAGTGATCTATGTGATAGGCAAGAGTGGTGTGGGCAAGACAAAGCTTGTGAGGAACATGTACGAGGAGTACTGGACCAAGAATCACTTTGATGTGCAGGCTTGGGTGAGCTTTGCACCAAATCTAAGTGCCTCCAACATCCTGAAGTTGATCATTCAGCGTTTGAAAGAAGACAATGTTACATGCTCCAGAGGGGAGGCCCGTAAGAATCTAAAGGAAGAGTTAGAAAAGGGAAAGTACTTGCTGGTTATAGATGGTGAAGTCAGCAGCACAGAGTGGAAAAGCATACTAAATGACCTTCCAGACGGCATGGCCGGAAGCAAGGTAGTGCAAATCACACAGACCAAACCAGAATCATCACCTTCGACCTTGCAGCCCATTGAACTTGAGGATCTCAATGAAGATGAGGCCACCAACCTATTCCTAAAGACACTTTTCATGAAGGAGAAAGGTAAAAAGTACTGGAAAGCTGTGAAGGAGGCTGTCGGAAAGAACCACTACGGAAAAGACATCTTTGAGATTACAGGTGGTCTGCCACTTGCAGTTGTCCTTCTATCTGGCCTTTTAAGAACCAAGGAGTATCCTGGAGAATGGGAGAAAGTGTTTGACTACCTCAAGAACAAGGCCATTCAATGGAAGCGCCTCGACAGCGTATTATCCATGTGCTTTGATGACCTCCCACATGATATGAAATCTTGCTTCTTGTATTTTGCCGCCTTGCCTGTGAACACACTTATCAGGGCACGCAGCTTAGTGTGCATGTGGATGGCAGAGGGATTTCTGAGACCAAAAGATGGCAAGCAAATGGAGAAGGTGGGCGAACAGTACTTGAAAGAGCTAATTGCAAGGCGGCTGGTGAACCTTGCACCAATGGAGTATGAAGCTTCTGGAGATGAGCGTGTGGCCGTTCAGACAAAAGTCCATGACTTCTTGCTTCATGAGGCGCAAGAGGCAAGCTTCGTGGAGGTCCATGGTGGGGATGACATCCCTATACTGTCCAATGCACGCCGCCTTTCCCTCCAGAATCATAGGGACAAGTATGCTGCTCTCGCCAACCATTTGCCCAAGCTGCGGTCCATCTTGTCAAACTTTGAAGAAGAAGTGGAGGCTAGGAAGGAAGAAGACCAGCTAGGTACCGTGGAGAAGGAAGAAGACCCGCTGGGTACCGAGGAGAAGGAAGAAGAGAAGCAAAACCAACAAGCATGCCCTTGTCTCCATCACTCAAGGCCCGCGGCCGACTCCAAGGAGATCATACTCATCAAGTCTGCCATACGGCAACTCCTGCAAGGATCTGAGTACCTTCGTGTCATCAACCTGCATGGCCTTGAGATTGGAGACACGCTACCATCTGATATTGGAAATGTGGTGCACTTGCAATACCTCGGCATCACCTCCTGCTCTTTGAAGCAGATACCACCATCAATTGGAAAGCTCACTGGCCTCCAAACACTAGATGTCCGAGACACCGAAGTCACGACACTCCCCGAGGAGTTCTGGAAGATTCAGAGCCTGCGACATGTGTTTGGCTTCCTGGTCCTTCCAAGGCGAGTCGGGCGCCTAACGCAGTTGCAGACTCTGGAGAGCATAGAGCCAGATCAAGTTCATGGCTGGGGTAGAAGAACCCTGGAGAAGATGTTACACCTTCAGTCCTTGTACATATGGAAGCTCCCCGAAAGAAATGCTAATGCCTTGACTGCTGTCTGCAAACTCAAGTACCTCATGCTCCTAAGCATAGAAGGTGAAAGCATTACCTCCAATTTGTTCACTCTTTCCAACCTTCCGCGACTCCAGGAAATGAGACTAAAGGGGGTGATTGTGCCGCCAACACTGCCAGAGAGCAGTGGCTTCTATCTCCCAAACTTGACAAAACTGTCTTTGGAGCAGACAAAGGTGACGAAAGAGTTCATCAATAAGCTAGGTAAACTTCCCTTTCTTGCCACTCTTGCCCTAAACCATGACTCCTATGAAGACAAAGATCACCATCTTGTATTCACAAGTGGGTTCCAAAGTCTCAAGGAGTTGGTACTGGATGTGGCGTTGAAGAAGATCGAGATAGGGGAGTCAGTGTTTCCTCAGCTTATGGTTCTGGAGGTTTTCAGCTACTCAGATGATATTTGTGCCGTCATTCATGGTAACAGATATAACATTCGAAAGCTAATCAAGGCAAATGGTGTCCCTATTGTGGTTGATATCCTATCCTAGATGAAGGCCCGTGCATCAACAAGGGAAGCTGTTGGAAGTCAATTATGAGGTTTATAACATGTGCATGCGGTGTGCCTACAGTTGGTGTAAATTTGTAATTTGTTGATCGTGTGTGTGCCTCTTCCTGTCTATGTATAACGTTGTGTGTACGCGTGGTGATTGTAGCTAGGCTTGTGATGGCTCAACACTGCAACCAGCATTTCAATACCACCTATAACTATGTAATAAAGTGGCCAAAAACTGGTTGACAATCCTGTTAAATGTAAATGTATGATTGAGGACGTTAAATGAAAATGGATTATATAGTCTTTCACATTTGATCCTAAACTGCTTGCTTTACTTTACCTTACTTCCCTCACATTTGATGCTAAACTGATCACAGGCAGCAAAGCATCATGTCCCTCCCTCCCTCTCTCAACAACAAAGCATGTTTCTTTGTAAAGCCAAAGCCAAACCTGATAAGTTTCGCCTGGTTGCTTTACTTGCCTTTATCCTCTATCTGCATCTTCCTCTTTCTGGTGGTTGGTTGTGTTAGAGTTATAATATAGGTCATGTACCCCTTTGTATTTATCCCGTTATATAAGGGGTTTCCTGCATATGTTCCACACCTGTACATGTATATATATCGGCCTATGGCCTCATGGGAATACAAGTTGCTTATTCCTAACATGGTATTAGAGCCCTAGGGTTTCTTTTCGCACGCCGCAACTCGTGCTCGATCCTGTCGTGACGGCCGCCGCTGCTCCAATCCGCTGCCTTGGCCTGAAGCGCTGCTCGTCGCTCAACACGCACGCGCCGGGCGCTGCTCTGGTCTCCCGCCTGTCTCCCGCGGTGCCGCACGTCACAGCCGCCAGCGCCACACGCGCCCGCCGACGCTGCTCCTGGTCTCCCGCCCATCCCCGGTCTCCCGCCTGAAGCGTTCTGGCCTGCTCGTGGTCTCCGCTCTGCTGCCCCGGCCGGAAGCGTCCCCAGCCTGCTCGAGGTCTCCCGCCAGCCACCGGGTCTCCCGCCCATCCCTGGTCTCCCGCCCGCTCGTGGCTCCCGCCAGCCACCCGGTCTCCCGCCCAGCTCCGGTCTCCCGTCCGCTCGTGGCTCCCGCCAGCCACCCGGTCTCCTGCTCGTCCGGTGCTCGGCTGATTTCGGGTCTCAGGTAAAAAAAAAGTCTGCTGCATCGGGCTATGTTGCCGTCCCTCGCTGTCCGGTGATCTTCGATGGTACGAACTACACCGAGTTCGCTGGCTTCATGCGCATTCACATGCGCGGCATCCGTCTCTGGGGTGTTCTTTCTGGCGAGGTCTGCTGTCCGCCACGTCTGGTTCCTCCGGTTGCCCCTACTCCGCCGACTCCACTGGTTCTTCCTCCGGATGCTAATCAGGCCGCCAAGGATGCGGCTAAGATTGCTGATGAGGCTGCTGATCGCGCCTATGATGAGAGGGTTTTGGCTTATGAGGAGGCTCTTCAGACGTATCATGGTGCTCTGTCTGTTTACACCCAGTGGCTTGATGATGATGCTCGTGCTGCAGCTGTTCTTACTGCTAGTGTTCTGCCTCAGTTTGCTTCTGAGTTTCTGGGTCTTCCTACTGTCTTCCAGATGTGGACCTGTCTTCGTCAGCGCTATGAGCCCTCTGGTGATGCCTTATACCTTTCTGTGGTTCGTCAGGAGCATGCTCTTCAGCAGGGTGACTCTACTGTTGATGACTTTTATGCACAGAGTTCTGCTATCTGGCGCCAGCTTGATTCTCTCCGCAGTGCTGGTTGTCGTACTTGCCCCTGCTGCCAGGCTGTCCAGGCCGATTTGGAGTTTCATCGCGTCTACGAGTTCCTGTCTCGGCTCCATAAGGAGTTTGAGCCCCGGCGTGCTCAGTTGTTTGCTCGTGGCCGTATTTCTCTCATGGAGGCGCTTTCAGAGATTCGTGCTGAGGAGACTCGCCTACGTGGTGCTGGTTTGCTGGAGGTTCCCTCTGTGCTTGCTACTCGGGCTTCTTCCACTCCACCTGCGGCACCGCCCCATTCTCGCTCGAGTGCTCCGCCGCTCTTGCCCACTCCTTCTGGAGGCTCCGGTCGCCCTCGTCCACACTGTGACTACTGCAACAATGATGGTCATATTGAGTCCCAGTGCTACACAAAGCGGAAACACCTGCGCAAGGCGCGATCACCATCCTCAGGGACTTCGTCATCTCCCTCGACAGCTTCAGCCATTGCTTTGACTGAGCAGGATATTCTGAGACTTAAGCGTCTGCTCGCGGCTTCAGGTTCTTCCTCGACGGGTACTGCTGGTTCTGTGACTGATGCTTCCCGCACTGAGCACCTGCCCTCTACACAGTCAGGTACATCCCCATGGGTTCTGGACTCTGGAGCTTCTTTTCATATGTCTTCTAATTCTTCCGCTTTGTCCTCTCTTCGATCGCTGGCTTCTCCTGTTCATGTCTTAACTGCTGATGGTACTCCACTTTCTGTTGCTAGTAGAGGCCATCTTTCCACTCCTTCTTATTCTGTTCCTGATGTTGCTCATGTTCCTCGCCTTACCATGAATCTGTTTTCTGCTAGTCAACTTACTGATTCTGGTTGTCGTGTCATCCTTGATGTTGACTCTTGTTCTGTCCAGGATCGTCGCACGCACACTCTGGTTGGGGATGGCCCTCGCCGCCGTGATTCTCAAGGTCTTTGGGAGTTGGACTGGCTTCATGTTCCTTCTGCTGCCACCACCATTGCCAGTCCCTCCGCTGCTGTCGCCTCTGTTACTGGTTCCTTCAAGCAGTGGCATCATCGACTTGGTCATCTGTGTGGTTCTCGGTTATCGTCTTTAGTTCGTCGAGGTCTTCTGGGGTCTGTCTCAGGAGATGTCTCTTTAGAGTGTCAGGGTTGTCATCTTGGCAAGCAGATCCAGTTACCATATTCACATAGTGAGTCAGTGTCTAAGCATCCTTTTGATTTAGTCCATTCTGATGTATGGGGTCCGGCTCCTTTCGCTTCGAAAGGTGGTCATAAATACTATATTATTTTCATCGATGATTTTTCTCGTTACACATGGCTTTATTTCATGACTTCACGTAGTGAGGTGTCGTCTATTTATAAGCTTTTTGCTGCCATGGTTCATACTCAGTTCTCTTCACCCATTCGTGTTTTCTGTGCTGACTCCGCTGGTGAGTATATCTCTAAGATGTTGCGTGGTGTTCTTGCTGAGCAGGGTACTCTTGCCCAGTTCTCTTGTCCTGGTGCTCATGCTCAGAATGGCGTGTCTGAGCGCAAGCATCGTCACCTTCTTGAGACGGCTCGTGCTATGATGATCGCCGCCTCTCTTCCGCCTCATTTTTGGGCTGAGGCTATCTCCACTTCCGCCTCTCTCATCAACCTTCAGCCGTCCGCTGCTTTGCAGGGTGGTGTTCCTTTTGAGCGTCTTTTTGATCGGTCTCCCGATTATTCGATGCTTCGCTTGTTTGGTTGTGTTTGCTTTGTTCTTCTTGCCCCTCGCGAACGCACCAAACTGACCGCTCAGTCTGTTGAGTGTGTCTTCTTAGGCTACAGTGATGAGCATAAGGGCTATCGTTGTTGGGATCCTATCGGTCGTCGGATGCGTATCTCTCGAGACGTGACTTTTGATGAGTCTCGTCCTTTCTACCCACGCCCATCTTCCTCGTCTTTTTCAGTGGAGGATATCTCTTTCCTCACTTTTCCTGACTCACCTATCACCCCCGTCGCGCCTGTGCCTATTCGTTCCCCTCCCTCTGCTTCTCCACCCCTTGTCGATTCGTCGCGACCCTCTTCCCCGGTCTCCTCCCCTAGCATGTCACTGGATTCTACACCTTCATCTCCGGTGACTTCTTCGTCGCCACCCCCCGATTCTACCTTGGCGATTCCTCCTTCTCTTATTCCGTCTTTGCCTCAGCATTACACTCGTCGTTCACGACCTGTGGATGCTTCCTTGGATGAGTCGTCCTCTTCCTCTCAGCCTACTTATGGCTTGCGTTCTCGTCCTCGTCCGCCTATTGATCGCTTTGGATTTCCCACCGCTGGTGGTGCTGTTCTTGAGCCGACTTCTTACCGTCAGGCTGTTGTTCATCCTGAATGGCAGTTTGCGATGGCAGAGGAGATTGCTGCTCTTGAACGCACTGGTACCTGGGATCTTGTTTCTCTTCCTCCCGGTGTCCGTCCCATCACTTGTAAGTGGGTCTACAAGGTTAAGACTCGCTCCGATGGTTCTCTTGAGCGTCACAAAGCTCGTCTCGTGGCTCGTGGTTTTCAACAGGAGCATGGTCGTGATTATGACGAGACTTTTGCTCCTGCGGCCCATATGACCACTATTCGTACACTTCTTGCCGTTGCCTCTGCACGCCACTGGTCTATATCTCAGCTTGATGTTAAGAATGCCTTTCTTAATGGTGAGCTGCGTGAGGAGGTGTACATGCAGCCACCACCTAGGTATTCTGTTCCTGATGGCATGGTGTGTCGTCTTCGTCGCTCTCTCTATGGCCTTAAGCAAGCCCCTCGCGCCTGGTTTGAGCGTTTTGCCTCTGTGGTCACTACTGTTGGTTTTTCAGCAAGTGCTCATGATCCAGCATTATTTATTCACCTTTCTCCTCGTGGCCGGACTCTTCTTCTTCTCTATGTTGATGATATGGTCATCACTGGGGATGACCCTGAGTATATTGCCTATGTAAAGACCCGTCTTAGTGAGCAGTTTCTTATGTCTGATCTTGGCCCTCTTCGCTACTTTCCTGGGATTGAAGTCTCTTCTACCTCCGATGGCTTTTTTATATCCCAGGAAAAGTATATCCAGGATCTTCTTGCTCGTGCTGCTCTTACTGACGAGCGCATTGTTGAGACTCCTATGGAGCTCAATGTTCACCTCCGTGCTACTGATGGTGATCCTCTTCCTGACCCGACGCGTTATCCTTCTGTCACTCGTTGTCACGCGTTATCCTGACCTGACCCAGCGCATTGTTGGCAGTCTTGTTTATCTCGCTGTCACTCGTCCGGACATTTCTTATCCGGTTCATATTCTGAGTCAGTTTGTCTCTGCTCCCACATCGGTTCACTATAGTCATCTCCTTCGTGTTCTCCGATATCTTCGGGGCACGATCTCTCACCGTCTCTTCTTTCCTAGCTCCAGTTCTTTACAGCTTCAGGCCTATGCGGATGCTACGTGGGCTAGTGATCCTTCTGATCGCCGTTCACTTTCTGCTTACTGTGTTTTTCTTGGCGGTTCTCTCATTGCCTGGAAGACGAAGAAACAGATTGCAGTTTCCCGTTCGAGTGCTGAGGCTGAGTTGCGAGCTATGGCTCTTTTGACGGCAGAGGTGACTTGGTTACGGTGGTTACTTCAGGATTTTGGTGTTTCTGTCACTACACTGACTCTGCTCTTATCTGACAGTACAGGTGCTATTAGTATTGCGCGCGATCCTGTGAAGCATGATCTCACCAAGCATATTGGTGTTGATGCTTTCTATGTGCGCGCTGCTGTGCAGGATCAGGTTATTGCTCTTCAGTATGTGCCTTCCAAGTTATAGTTGGCGGATTTCCTGACGAAGGCCCAGACTAGAGCACAACATGGCTTTTATCTCTCCAAACTCAGTGTTGTTCCTCCACCATGAGTTTGAGGGGGGTGTTAGAGTTATAATATAGGTCATGTACCCCTTTGTATTTATCCCGTTATATAAGGGGTTTCCTGCATATGTTCCACACCTGTACATGTATATATATCGGCCTATGGCCTCATGGGAATACAAGTTGCTTATTCCTAACAGGTTGATGTAGGCCAGAGTTGTCTCCAAGGCAAGAAAGAACCCAAAAAAAAGGGAAACAGGAAGGAGCAGTTAATGGGGAAGAGGATAGGATGCTCAACAGTGGAGACTATGGCCTTTTTACCCTGTTCTACAGTGAGTTGATGCTACTTAACTTCAACTGCAAGTCAGCAATAATTAATATTAGATGTTTGTGATCGATCAGGTTGTCCAAGCTACATAACTAGAGCATAACACTGAGCTGCGATCGAGGTAGCTTAATTATCTACATGGTTGTACTCCTGGTAGAGTACGTATACTAGCTAATCGTTCCAATCTATTCAACCAGCAAAGAAAATCCATCAATTTTTTTGAAAGATGAAAAATTCATCGATTAGTAATTCCATCAGGATGAGTAATTAATTGAGTAGCACAAACAGAACAGAGCAGAACAGCACAATCGCGTCCTAACATCACATTGAACAGAAGTACTAATTCCACAGCCAAATGAGGCTCCGCTCTCAAGGAAATGATCCACATGCACACTGACGTGAGCTTCCAACAGTTAGGATTCCATTACTAGTTAGGCATGCGATGGGGCTAAGCAGCAAGCAAGTAAACCCTCTGTCCAAATGATGTCCTGATTTATAATACTGGTTATTCAGAAGCATGAGAAACTGGGCTATTTTTGGCCCTTTTTTACTCTATTCTACAGTAAGCACCAACCGTGTGTGCTAGTTAGATGCAATAATTAGAACTACTGAGTGCTAGTTGTTTCGAATTTTCCTCCTGGCTTGCTGTAAAAGAGGAGATCAGTGTGGTGCGGTGCACGATGGAGTGCACTAGCAGTTATTTTACTAATTAAAACTACTAAGTACTGGTTGTGCAGAATTCGGACTGAGGTCCTGAAATGAATGTGTGCATTTTTGTGCTTGTTTCTGAGTTATGACTTGAAAGAAAAAAGGGATCCAGGACGCAGCACAGCAGAGGAAAAGAGGAGACGGAGGAGAAAGCGAAGCCATGCTTCATACCAAAAGAGGAGATCTCGAGCCGAAGCCATCCCAGGTAGAGGCCCACGGAGCCGCCTAGGGTGGGTTAGCCGCAGCGGCATGATCGAGATGAGTAGGCGGCGGCGGGATGGCGAGGAGACTTTGGGTCGGTGGGGTCGCCGCATCGCCGGCCGGAGTTGAGCAGCCAGCGATTTTGGGGATCTTCTCCCCCCCCTCTCTCTCCCCCATTGAGCCAGCGTGCTGGGCTGCGCTTTTTGGGCCCAATCAACCGCGCTGGGGTTTCTGATTCGGTCAGACAGAAGATCAAAGATACACTTCACGTTCCCAACAAAACTCTAAATGAGAAGTACTTGGGAATGCCGTCAGACATAGGAAGCTCAAAGAACGGTGCCTTCAAATATCTCAAGGACCGGCTCTGGAGCAAGGTGCAAGGTTGGATTGAGCGTACTATGTCCTCGGCTGGCAAGGAAGTTCTTGTCAAATCTGTTGCGCAGGCTGTTCCAGTTTTTTCCATGTCTTGTTTCAAGCTACCTAGAGGCCTATGTGAACATTTGAACATGCTCATCTGTAAGTTTTGGTGGGGTGCAAAGGATGGAAAACGTAAACCACATTGGGTCTCCTGGAAAACGATGACACAACCCAAGGGAATGGGAGGTCTCGGCTTCAAAGATTTTGAACTTTTCAACTTGTCAATGCTCGCCAGGCAGGCGAGGCGCTTGCTGCAAGATCTAGAGTCGCTGAGTGCCCGAGTGTTGAAAAGTGTATACTACCCTTCTTCAGATATACTCCAGGCTGAATTGGGAAGCCATCCGAGCCAGGTATGGCGGGCCATTATAGAGGGAAGGGATGTTCTGAAGCAAGGATTGATAAAGAGAATTGGCAACGGAGCAGACACAAACATATGGACCGAGAACTGGTTACCCAGAGAGGAGATGATGCGTCCCTACGGGAGTATCTCACCAAACCCACCAACACATGTGTCAGAGCTCATAACTACTGTGACAGCATCGTGGAACAGACAGCTTGTCCAACAAACTTTTATGCCCATGGATGCTACAGTTATTCTCGGTATGCCGATATGCACTCCAAACATCACAGATTTTTGGGCATGGTTTCATGAGAAAAACGGTACTTTCACTGTTAAGTCAGCATATAAGATGCTAGTAGCTACCAGAAATCGGAGAGAAGCGTGGTTGGAAGAGGTCCCGGGTCCTTCCAGCTCTAGGGCCGAAGAAGGTGCCTGGAAAACACTGTGGAAAACGGAAGTGCCGGGCAAGGTTCGGATGTTTCTTTGGAGATTATCGAAACACTCGCTTCCGACCAATGACGTCCGTGCTCATTGCCATATGACTGACTCGCCGCAATGCGAGTTATGTGGAGTTCGGGATTCCTGGCGTTACTCGCTGATCGAGTGCACCTCCTCTAGGAGCGTGTGGGCTCTTATTGATGAAGAAATCACGTACAAAATAATAGCTACAGCGGAGCCAAAAGCAAAGCAATGGTTGTTTACGTTGATGGAGTTGTTATCACGTGATGATTTTGCGTTCGTATCGGTGACATTATGGTCCATATGGCACGCGAGACGCAAAGCAATACACGAAGCTATTTTTCAGTCCCCCCAGGCGACCCATGATTTCATCACACGGTATATGGCTGAGCTCGGCATAGTGAAGGAAAAGATGCAGCAAACTACTGTAAGGAGGGTTACCACTACACAGGTACACACGCGACCTCGTAAGCCACCGTCAGGACACTTTAAAATTCATGTGGACGGCGGAGTCCTAGGAACCAGGGGAGGTTCGGCGGCAGCAATATGCAGAGATGAACATGGGAACTATATGGGTAGCTCAGCACTTGTCGTACAAGGAATTACAGATCCACCAACTCTAGAAGCAATGGTGTGTCGAGAGGCTTTGGCGCTAGCAGAAGACCTGGGAATCCAAAGTTTTGTGATGGCCTCCGACTGTCAACAAGTGGTCTCGGACATCAACGCCGGAGCAAGAGGAACTTATGGAGCAATTATCAGAGAGATAAACATTAGATCATTGCCTTTTCTTTGTAATTTTATTTTTGAGAGTCGTGCAGTCAATGTAGAAGCACCCCGTCTAGCCAAGTTTTCTTTTTCGAGAGGACCGGGGCGCCATGTTTGGCTTGGTGCATCCCATGACCTCAGATGTATCCCACATCATATGGACTTTCATGAATAAACTTGGCTTTCACCCCTCAAAAAAAAAGTTGCACCCTCTTCGTTCAACTGAAAACAATTATGAGGCTCATAGTTTAGCCAAGTTTGCATTTTCTTTGGGTCTGGGATGCCATGTTTGGTTTTGCGAATCCCATGATCAAATTTGTATCTCACATTCTGTAGATTTTATTGAATAATAAACTTGGTTTCCCCCTAAAAAACTGAAAAACAACGAGCCCTAAAAAACTGAAAAACAACAAGCGGCTCCCTTCTTGTCTAAAAAAAAACAAGTTGGTCCCTCCATAAAAAACAATGATCTTTACACAAACTTAATGTCTTGAAAAAGTTAATTTGTATAAAAAATGGCGACCAACCAAATATAAATGTTAGCTAAAATTTTCTCTCTAATTGAGCCAGCGCACTAGACTGGGCTTTTTGAGCAACTGAAAATTAACTACACTGGGCTATTCAGTTGCTCCCTCTTCGTTCGACTTAAAAACAACAAGTTGCTCCCTTCTTGTCTCAAGAAGAAAAAAAGTTGCTCCCTCCATGCAAAAAAAAAAAAACACAGTGCTCTTTACACAAGTTGATAAGAAACCAGTGCTCGCTCGCTACAGCCTAGAAAGAACAGAAGAGAATGATGCGCAAGTCATTATTAAGGATAATAAATATCCTAAGGTCAGGAATTTCAGACTCTGCAGTTTGGATGAGCTTAGGAGGGAAACAATTTGCTGCAGCTCCTGCTCTTCTCCTTCATCATGCAGCACCCGCCTGGGAATGGAGTCCCATCCGGCAAAAAATCCAAGGCTGCCTTTGACATATAATTCTCCGAGCTGCCCCCTGCATCTTAGATCCTCTCCACACCACAACAGTTCTAATTGCGCGAGAGATGTGAGGTTTGAGAGGGGGCCCAGCGTCCCCAGGCCTTGGAAGACATTGTTTTGTAACCTCTGAGCTGTCGTCCCCCGGTAGTCAAGACGGAAGTATTGCAGAGAGGATGGGGAAAAGCATTATGCAAACGAGCTCTTGGCAGATAATATCTTGGGGCTGCACCTAATTGGTAACCTCTTTGGGGACCGCAAGGCTTCGAACCACTCTCCTGCTCCTCTAGCAGGAAGAGAACTCGAAGAGAGGTCTACGAGGATCATAGGGTGCTTCCATTCCACAGCATCCTCACCTGGCCCAACCAAACCACGTAAATTATCTACATCCAATCTCTTCAGTGAGGTTAGCATCAAAGGTGCTTCCACTCCAGAGGTGACCCGCGCTTCACTGTTTCCCAATGTTGAGGATATCGCTTATCATTAGCGTCTCGGTCGACTGGGATTAGAGATTAATTCGAAATTGTACGATTAACCGGTTTTATCGGTTGACTACTAATTGCCATTTTTTATGAATCCCAGGTTTCCAGCACTAAAATATGCTATATTAAACAAAAAAACAATATTGAACATAAGTGTCACCTTGATTCCTTGTCGTTGAATAATTGTACAATGACAAACTAACAGGGTAACTGTACATATTACACAACAAGGTCCGCAAAACACAAATAAGCATAGTTCTTGCAAGAGTGCTAGAAATAGGCCCGATTTATTGGTATATTCCTGATAAATTGCTTGTCAGAGCAATAAACCGGTCCAAACGATAAATCGTGATGATATGGCATATTCTTATCGGTCACCCACCGATTAGCGATAAATCAAAGAAAAAATCGCTGAATAGGTCGATTTTTGAACAAAATGATGATAGCGACTCAAGCCCTATGAGTTTATTGGACGCTAGCACCTTATCTAAGCTCTGCAAATCATGTTTTCTAATAATGTCTAATTCTAAATTTCTAATCCAAAGTAGTGTGATGTTCAGTACTCATACTTCACTAGTAGCTTTAAATCAGTTATCTCAACATGATGCAGAGTTTTAGTCCAAGGGATTGAGCCACTAACAAGAGTTCTGGACACTATAGCTGGCCAAATGGGCCGTGCTTGGTGGGCCGGCCCATGAGCATGCCAGCACGGCACGCGACGGGCTAGGCCCCGCACGGGCTAATTGGGTCATGCTAGGCATGCAGCATGTCTTGGGCCGTGCCTGGGCCGCCAGCCTCAGCACGCGGTCCAGCCCAGCACGACATGATTAGTCACGTGCCAACACGTGGCACGGCACGGCACGCCTGACCCGCCTCGGTCGATGCGGGAGCGGGGGGTTGCCGACCAATTCGGGATTGCGGCAGCAGGAGCGGGGCCTGGGGCGTGGGGGAGCCGTTGGAGGGGTTTTGGTATGTTTTTTTTAAGACAAATCTACATCTTCGAATTTTTGACCGTTGGAGGGTCAAAATTGTCCGAAAATTGATTTCCCCCCCTATAAATAGGGCTGCCCGTGCCACATATTTCTCACACTCAAACATGGATGACCACAATGATCTTACCTTCCCACTCTCCGATTTTGGTCCTGGGGATATGGAGTATAGCCCCTACCCTCCTAGCTCCGATCCCACTACCAATATGCATATACCGATCATCCCACTCTCGAAGCCCATACCAATCCCACTCTCGAGCCCGAAGCTCACACCAATTCTAGTAGTGGGACCGGTTCCTCCACCACCATGAGTGCAAGGAGAGTTCGTCGTAGAACCTCCGTGGTGTGGGAATATTTTGATAAAGAAATACAATGGTGGCTAGTGTCCGGGAGGTGAAGGCAAGGTGCAAAAGGTGCCAGAAGTTGTATACCAGAGAAGCCAAGGCAGGAACCGGCCACCTGAAGAGGCATGTGGAGGCCCACGGCAGGACGGATGCAACGATAGCGTCGAGCTTGGCAGCGGTGCACACTCAACTTAGGTTCAACCCTGACGGTACGGTACTCAATTTCACGTACGATGCTAATGTTCAGCGAGAAGGTCTATGCCGTCTTATTGCTTCTAATGATTTACTATTGGTAAACTTAGTAGACAAAAAATTTTGGCCTACGATCACCTAGGAACAATATGAAGATGCATAACGGGTTGTGATCAACGATTTATCGTTACTGACTCTGGGAGTGCAGCGGAAGTAGACGAGTCGGTGTAGATCGTACTTGGAGTCCCTCGAACGTCGGTGATGATCCCGTGAACTGCCCATGACCGGTCCCTCGAACGGAAGGCCAAAAGTGCCGCCTCTCTACTTGGTTGCAAGCATACGATCTTCACGATCCGGCAGCGCTTCGCCGTCTAGAGCTAATCGTCGCTGGAGATTTAGAGGGAGGAGATTAGAACCACATGGGGCTTCTAATTATGAGGATTGGAGGTGGCTAGGGCTCGCTCTATTTAGTCAACTAGGACCAACTGGAACGTGCACTAGATCAACTAGAGGAGGCTCCAAAACTTGTGTCAACATAGGGTGGAAAACCTCTAGTATACATAGGTTAGAGGGGAGGAGAAGGAAGCCACCAAAGGGGAAAGAGCCCCCTTGGTGCTCCCCTAGTCCAATTCGGCCCCCCACAAGGAAAGGGGGGCGCCAACTTCACTTGGGCCCTTGTGGCCCAAGTTGCCTTCCACCTCTTGGACTTTTAAGGCCCATTGATATTTAAATTAAATATATAATGTTCTAAATACTTCTAGACCATTATATATATAATTTAACATCATTGGACACATTTTCCACCTATATGTAATTAATCGGTAATACCCGGTATTATCCGATATTCATTGAAACCCTTCCATAACCCCGAAACGCTTCCGGAACCTCTCAGAACTTTTCCAGATATTAATGAAATAATTCCACAAATATATTCTCATCATTCATGTCCCACTAACACTCAGCAGATCGTGATTACCTTAAGCTTGTGACCCCGTAGGTTCGGTAACCATACCGGAACCGTGGACATCCATATCGGTCCCTAGGATTACACGAATGATATTCAAGTGAACCTTTGGTTATCACGTATTGTTCCCTTTGCTTCATGATACTTTACAAAAACCCGGTGTGCATCGGTATCCTCCTGAGTCATCACGATGCTCACTATACCGTTGCTCCCATTATCAGTTTTGTTCTTCTTTCTCGTTGACGTGTTCCGGCAACCCCGTGACATTGTCACCTGTGTCTGGCCAGACGATGATGGATGTCGTCACACCGAGAGGGCCCTAAGAATATCTCTCCATCTCCGAAGGAGCAAATCCGACTCTCGAGCTATCCGGTCACTTGTCAAACTCTCCGGTGAACCTGAAAGTTGTCGTTATGATCACCTTGTTACAGATGACGTTTGAGCAACCCCAAATCCCACCGTCCGGTAGGAAGTGACCGAGACACTCTCATGGTCTGAGGAACTAAAACACATGCTAACACTCTGTGTTATAACAGATGATTTCAGACAATATGATCATATAGTATAACAAACAAGTATTGGGTCGATTCAATATGATCGTTCTCCTATCGTTACACTTAACGATATCCTAGGATCTGGAAAATGTGATCACCAACAACACTTGAGCTGGTCTTAGAGGCGAGACCGGGAACTTGTTGTTTACCGTTTATCATTGCATATGTGCATATGAGTTTTTCACTCAATCACATATTTCAAGATCATAGCAGTTATAGCATGAAATAAAAACTCTTAATTATGAACAACAGAAATATAATAAGACAATATTATTGCCTCTAGGGCATATTTCCAACATTTACCAGTAGGCTTTGGTGAATCTGACGGTTTCGTAGAATATATTCAAACTTGTCATAATCCTAATTATAGACTAGTTTCTAGACAAACTACAAGTAGGGATATTAAAAGGCTATACCAAACAGATAAAAGATGAATTTTCTACGTGCACTTTTCCAGTGTCGTTAACATCTGATATTTGGAGTGGTCAGGCAAAGCAAGACTACATTAGTGTGGTAGCTCATTATGTTAATCAAACATTGTTGAAGTTGTACTCAAAGTTGTGAATGATTTTGATCTTGCCGACAAGGTTTTCGCAATAACTTTGGATAATGCTTCAGCAAACACTAGTGTAATGAATACCCTGACTCTTATATTCTTTGTATATGCTGCATCCTTTTTAATACACCAACATTGTGCTTTGCCATATTATTAATCTTATTGCTAAAGGTGCTTTAGATTTATGTGAACCACACGTTGAAGTTATATGCACTGCAATTTCTTATCTTTTGCATTCAACTCTATGACTTGCAAACTATAGGAGATATTGCATTGCTCTAGGCACAACTCCTCATAAGTTTAATTCAAAATTTCATTCAATGGTTTAATTCAGAATTTCTGGTGCCTGTTAGATGGAACTCTACATATATGATGCTTAAGGAAGTTATCTGAGACATAATTTCATTCAATGGTTTTATTAATGCAAATTATGGGGTTTATCCTCTAATCAGTAATGATACTTGGCATGTTATTACATCATTGACTACATTTCTTGAGTTGTTCTATGATGCAACAATTACTTTGTCTGGAGTTTATTACCCGACATCTCCTTTGATGGTGCATACTATATTAGACATTGCTAGTCATTTGAAAGCATATGAAGGCGATAGAATATTGCTTGATGTTGTTGCTCACATGAAAACCAATTATTTAAAATAGTGGCAACATATTCGACTGATGTATCCATTTGCATTTATCTTGGATCCTAGAGCTAAACTTTTTGGCATATTGCTTGGAGCCCGAAGAAGCCCTACTCTTGGCCGAGAAATTTTTGACAGATGATTTCTTCTTCTTCTTGGACACAACAAGCCCACTGGGACGAGAAGGGGACGCGGGCAAGTCTTCAATGCTAGAGAAGGTGGGAGACTGAGGATGGACTAGTAGATTGGAGCATACCCCAGAGATCGGAGTGCCCATGGCAGCAGATTTCCCAAGGCCAGCAGCACCGAGGGGCCCCTGACCCAAAACATGGACCTCCTCCGCATCTTTCTGAGTTGTGCCAACAAGAGCATTTGCTTTGAAAATATCACGCTCTTCTGGCTCCAGACCATCCCATTTAGACTGGGTGAAGTGGGGATCAGTACCACCACTCGGGTTCTGCCCTCCCGCAGAGCCATCTCCCTGCTTATCATTATCAGGATTGACAGAATTGGAAGGCGGAGAAGGGAGCTGAGCCTGAAAAGCGTCGGCGCCCTCAACCCTAACCCGCAGCCGGACACCATCAGAGGAGGGAAAGACATCAACCATACCACACACACAGACTGGGTCCACACACCATACGTTGATACGCACCGGACCAACCTTTTCCAGCGACTCAGTGTCAACCTCAACTGGCTTGCCAATCAGCACACCAAATGCCATCATGAACTCAGCTGAATGCAGCCCAACCGGAACATCATCAACCAAAACCTAAGTCTTGGAGAGCGGACCCACAACTTTTGCACCACACGTAACCGCCTTGACAGACACAACCAACTGGTTAAATGGCAGAGTGAAGCTCGTATAGGAAGAAATCATCCTCAGACAATCTTTGGAAGGGAACACCACCGCAAACTGATAATCAGACAACTGACGAACTTGCCAATCCCAGCCCCCCTCGACCCAGATACTCAAGCCTTCTAGCAAGGCTTGAGGAGAGATTTTCTGATCCTAGACTGTGATGATAGGCGCATTTGAGAGCGAGGGGGCTGCCACCACTAGAGGAAGATCACTGTCTAGAGCAAAGAAGGAGCATCCCGGCAGACCGGTGCCAAAATGCACGAAGGAGGGGGGTTTGACACGATTCTGGCAATCCACAGTCAGATGTCCATCAGATCGACAAATCAGGCAGAAAGGAGGGTCGAAACACCTAGACTCGAAATGACCCGGCATGTGGCAAGCAGAGCAGGTGAGGGAGGACGAGGGGTTTGGAGAAGAGGGGCCCTGGAGAAAAGGAGGGGGCGGGAGGGAGAATGCCATCTCCAAGCCCAGAAGACGAGGATCCCGGGCCAGAGGCCGGGACGCGCCGGTCCCTGAACTGCATGGAGGAGGAGCCGGAGCCGAAGCGCTGGGGGGGGGGGGATGGGAACCAGCACCAGACGAACGGGGAGGCTGATGACCCACAAGTATAGGGGATCTATCGTAGTCCTTTCAATAAGTAAGAGTGTCGAACCCAACGAGGAGCAGAAGGCAATGACAAGCGGTTTTCAGTAAGGTATTCTCTGCAAGCACTGAAGTTATTGGTAACAGATAGTTTTGTGATAAGGTAATTTGTAACGGGTAACAAGTAACAAAAGTAACAAGGTGTAGAAAGGTGGACCAATCCTTTTTGTAGCAAAGGACAAGCCTGGACAAACTCTTATATAAAGGAAAACGCTTCTGAGGACACATGGGAATTATCGTCAAGCTAGTTTTCATCACGCTCATATGATTCGCGTTCGTTACTTTGATAATTTGATATGTGGGTGGACCGGTGCTTGGGTGCTGCCCTTCCTTGGACAAGCATCCCACTTATGATTAACCCCTATTGCAAGCACCTGCAACTACAAAAGAAGTATTAAGGTAAACCTAACCATAGCATGAAACATATGGATCCAAATCAGCCCCTTATGAAGCAACACATAAACTAGGGTTTAAGCTTCTGTCACTCTAGCAACCCATCATCTACTTATTACTTCCCAATGCCTTCCTCTAGGCCCAGATAATGGTGAAGTGTCATGTAGTCGACGTTCACATAACACCACTAGAGGAAAGATAACATACATCTCATCAAAATATCGAACGAATACCAAATTCACATGACTACTTATAGCAAGACTTCTCCCATGTCCTCAGTAACAAACGTAACTACTCACAAATCATGTTCATGTTCATAATCAGAGGGGTATTAATATGCATAAAGGATATAAACATATGATTTTCCACCAAATAAACCATCTAGCATCAACTACAAGGAGTAATCAACACTACTAGCAACCCACAGGTACCAATCTGAGGTTTTGAGACAAAGATTCGATACAAGAGATGAACTAGGGTTTGAGATGAGAAGGTGCTGGTGAAGATGTTGATGCAGATTGACCCCCTCACGATGAGAGGATCGATGGTGATGACGACGGTGATGATTTCCCCGGCAGAACAGCTCCGCGGAGCCCTAGATTGGTTTCGCCAGGTTCCGCCTCGAGACGGCAGCGCTTCGTCCCGAAAGCTTCTTTCTGATTTTTTCTAGGGCGAAAGACTTCATATAGCCAAAGATGGCCACCGGAGGCGTGCCAGGGGGCCCACGAGGCAGGGGGCGCGCCCAGGAGGGTAGGACACGCCCCCACCCTCGTGGATGGTGGGTGGCCCCCCTCTCGTGCTTTCTTCGCCCAATATTTTTTATATATTCCAAAACTGACTTTCGTGAAGTTTCAGGACTTTTGGAGTTGTGCAGAATAGGTCTATAATATTTGATCCTTTTCCAGCCCAGAATTCCAGCTGTCGGCATTCTCCCTCTTCGTGTAAACCTTGTAAAATAAGAGAGAATAGGCATAAGTATTATGACATAATGTGTAATAACAGCCCATAATGCAATAAATATCGATATGAAAGCATGATGCAAAATGGACGTATCAGTTCCCCAAGCTTAGACCTCGCTTATCCTCAAACGGAAGCCGATAACGAAAAATATGTCCACATGTTTAGAGATAGAGGTGTCGATAAAATAAAATACGGACATGAAGGCATGATTATCATTATATATATGGCCCGATGATGTTCCTGAGATCCGAAAATTCCACCGAACATAAAAAAATAAATAATCCCCACGTACCTCCCCACGCCCCCATTCCCTCCCCGATCCAGCCACCATCCCCACGCCCCCACTCCCTCTCCCATCCAGCCACCCACCATCGTCGGCGTCGGCCCGCCACCGCCCCGGGAATCGGCCGCCGCGCCGCCCCCGCTCCGAGAACCGGCCGCCGCTTCCCTCCCGGACCGCGCCGCCGCCGCCGCTTCCCTCCCCGGAGTGCGCCGCCACCGCCGTCACCCTCCACGGATCATGCCGCCGCCGCCTCCCTCCCCGGATCGCGCCGCCACCGTCCGCCGCTAGTTACCGCTGCCTGTGCAGTCCTTCGCTAGCTGCCGCTGCAGTCTACCGCTAGCTCTCGCGGGGGAGGCAGTGCTGCTCCGGCTACCCATGCTTCACCGGCTGCCGCCGCGAACGGCGTCCGGACGCCATCACGTACTGCCCCCCGGCGCCGCCTCCAGCGCGTACCTGCTACAGCCTCGGGACAGACCTCTTCACGCGGGCGACTGGCCGCTCAAACTTCCCCTCGCCGGCCGTCGTGGGCCTCTGTATCCTCTCATGGCGGCTCCTCCCCTGTGGCACAAGCAAGGTCAACTGCGGCTGGATGAGACTCAAAAAAATGGTGGTACGTACTGGAACAAATACTCCTGGCATACCCATGTCGTTGGCAGCAAAAGGTATTTCAGTTACTAGTTCTTCCATATGCTAGAGGAATTTCTTTCAACCCACCTTGAGCAGAGCTCGTGGCATCAATTCTTTATTGTTTCTGTGTAAAAAATTAATGAGCAGGAAGGAATAGTTCTGCCCGATGAGCAGTTCCAATTGAGTTCTCCCTACACATAGTTTGACTTTTATTTCCAAGCATTACGTTATCCTAGATATTTGATTGGTACTCCACCTTGCAAGCAAGGATGCTCTGAAAATGAAACACGTGATGTTTGATACACCTTTGTACACCACGACTCAAGCTCTCTGCATTTTTTGTTAAAGGTCATCGGGCTGGGCACCTGCTGCTTATGTGTTGTACGCCTTGGGCGTCCCTGTGCTGGTGATGAGCGTGATGGCCGTGCATTGACCTGCATCGCCTGTCCAAACTGTGCCGGCCATGCGTCCGACGACCTCGTCCATCCCTGATCACCTCTTCCGCAATCAGCCGCACATACACAGACATGCCTGTGCTGTATTATACTTGAACTTGAGAGCTTCTGAACTCTCTGAATTTGTGTGCATGTTTTTATATTGTGTCATTGCATAGCTCCACCACTGAATTTGGAAATTCAGTCAATGCTTAAACTTGATAAAAAAGAGCAAGAAACAGTGACAGATTATGTGTGTTTTTCACGGAAGTGAGCTGGGAATTTAGATGTTCCTTTTCATAATATTAAGGGCGTCGATCATTCAACTATTTATGTTATCCTTCGTGCTCTGACTTGAGTGAAGTTATGTGAACTAGCATAGTATATTGTAGTTTTCTGATTTTGAGTCGTGGCATATAGTCCTCACACAAAGTAGTTGCAAATATATTGAAGTATATTATGCACATAGTTATCCTCCCTAATGCCTAAACTGGTACGTTTTCAATCTTTGTGCTGCCTACTAAACATAATTATTGAAGGTCTTCCCTGACCCATGGTCACGCGAAAGCGGTGCTGCTCCGGCAAGCTCCTCTGTCCCCCGAGCACAGTGCTGTCCATGACGGTCTCCTCCCTCCTGTTCCCTTAGCGAGGATGATGTCAATTTTTTGCGAAACAGAAAGTTATGTAGTTCTTCAGTATATGTCCATAGAAACCCATGACAATTTCTTCAGTAGCAGTTCAACAAAAAATCCTGCTGTAGTTCTTGAGTATTGTTCCATTAGAATTTCATGTTATCTAAGTATTTTTCGTACTTGCTATTGCAGATAAGTGTTTGTTAGAATTGTCATTCTGTCAGTAAAGTACCATTCTTCAGTATATGTTCTGAAAATTTCATCTTTTGTGTGCCTGGTGTGAATCGTTGGTCTTCTCTCACTTTTTCTCCTGAATTAGAGGTAGCATGTTGCTTTTCGCACTTGATGAAGAACATATCCTAAAATGTGAAAAAAATTGTTCCCCAATGAATAATTTATTGTTGGTAAAGATCTATTTTCTTCCAGAGTGATGAAGTTTTGCTCCTAAACAAAGAACTTTATGTTGGTCCTAAATGAGGAGGTAGTATAGGGAACTACATGTACGTGTTTTTCCGAAAACTTTCTTAAACCATTTTTGATGAAGTATAGGGAACTTCATGTACGTGTTACTCCCAAAACGATATGAAACTTTGTGTGTACAATTTTTTAATATACCATATTGATTTAGAACTAAAAAGGGCATGCTTTTTTAATAATCTAGAAGTTCAACGACTTCAACCTAGAAAGTTCAAAAGACATTATTTTTGAGGTAGAACACATCCTGCCTAGAAGATGCATATGGAATAAAATGTAAATTCGCAATGAAGTTCATATATAAAAAAAGTTGAAGTTTTCATAGAGAAAAAGGTGCATTTCTGAAAAAAGGTACATGTTTTCTAATTCCAGATGCTTATATGGTCGTCCTGGGACACTGGATTTTTTTTCATTTTAGGTGAGCCAAATTTTTGTGTGGATGTGCTGTGCATGTGCCTGTGCGTAGTACACTGAATAGAACAAAAAAGTATATTATGGGTGCCCTCTAAATGTTTGTCCTACTGCTTAGTAGAAATGACCCAAAATTTCCTATTGTTTTTGCACATGTTGGATTCAAGGGAAAACGTGTATAAAAAAGGTGTGATTTCGAAAGTTCAGGTGTAACGAACATCGAAGTTCAAACCAATAAAATGTAAACAAAAAAAATGGAATTCAAAGAATAAAAACTATGGAGTTCACGAAAAAAATTAGCACCCGAAGTTCATGTTTTAGAAATTCCGAAGTTCACGTGTACCACGTACAGAAGAAAAATCATCAAATCAAAAAAAGGGACCGCCTAGGCCATTTCACCGAAAAGCAAAAAATGCATAAAAAATGTCACGACAAAATTCTATAAGAAGTTCAAATTTAAAAACCGAAGCAGGTCAATGTTAAAAAATGAAGTTGTTAATATCTAAAAGACAAATTTGGAAGTTCAAAAAATTTGAGCAAGAAGTTAAAAAAAGTAGTTCAAAAATCTTTATAACGGATTTTCCCCATTTGTAAAAAAACAGAGAAGTTCAAATTAAAAAGAGGAGCATTTCAAATGATTGTATGAAAAATGATTTTCCCCGTTTTATAAAAACTAGAAGTTCAAATTAAAATAACGACGCGGTATCATTGTTTATATAAAAAAACATTTTCCCCGTTACTAACCAAAAAAACCAGATTTAAAAAATGGTGAAGTTCGATGTCTATAAAAAATCGCATTTTTCACATTATTAAAAAATAAAACCAAGAAGTTCAAAATTTTAAAACAAAAAAGTTCAAAAAACTCGATTTTCCTCGTTACTAAAGAATAAAACTAAGAAGTTCAAATTAAAATAACAGAGAAGTTCGAAGTATATAAAAAAACTCATTTTTTCCCTTTATTAAAGAATAAATGAAGAAGTTCAAATTTAAAATAGGAACAACAAAAATAGTTCAAGTGCTCTGTCCGGAGAAGTTCAAAAATTCTTGCGAGAGAGGTTCACCTTGTATTTCCATGTTCGTTTTTTTGTATAAAAATCGAATACAATTCTTTACTCAAAGTATAAAAAGGTGAAGTTCAAATTGAAATAACAGAGAAGTTCGGAGTTTATTAAAACCTAGGATTTACTTGTTCGAAAAATAAAGAACACAACACCATTTTTTTACTTTTGTGAGAGAGGTTTGTACAAAAAGAATATCATTTGTGTAACACTGACGAAATGGATGAGAAAATTACAAACGAACACACGTCATAGAAGTTCAACGTGAAAACAACAGGAAGTTCGACTACTATAGTGAATGTATTTGTGATGAATTTTTTTTAAAATCATCGTGAGTATAAAAAACGATCAACACGGAAAAGTTGTGGGTTTATATCAGCTTTCCACCGGTATATTACTTGCTCAATTCCGGTGAGTGTTCTGGTGAGTGGATGGAGAGCTACGGGCAAAAAAGCACGTGAAAAACAGAGTGAAGTTCAACTAGATATGTCGAGAAGTTCAGGTTCTTCACGCGGTGCATTTTCGAAAAACCTGTTTCGCGATAAAGGCAGAACAAATGATCTCGTTATTTTGGAAATTACTTGAAAACGGTTAGGAATCAGAGAAAACCATCAACATGAAAAAGTTTCGCATTTCCTTAGTTTTTCAAGGGTATATTATTTGCCCCATTCCGATAAGGTTTGCAGAAATTACGGCGAAAATACGTTTTTAGCCATTTTCATATTTTGTTTAAAACAGTAAGGAATTGGGAGAAACAATATATACAAAAAAGTTTCGCATTTCCTCAAGATTTCCAACACCATATCATTTGCTACATTCGTACGTACGGTTAGAAAATTAGCTCGAAAATACGAACTCAGTGCAACTTGGACCGTTTTCTAAATTACTTTTAAACTGTTGAAAATTAGAAAAAACTTTAAACATGAAAAAGTAGCGCATTTTCATAAGCTTTCCAACGCCATATCATTTGGCTCAATTGGATTAGCCGCTTAGAAATGACATCGAAAATACGAACTCGGGTGTTCGGTTTGCGAAATTTTACGATTTTCCAAATTACTCTTTAACCGTAGGGAATTAGAGAAAACTTTCAACATGTGGAAGGGGCGGTTTTGCAGCAGCTTTCCAACGCCATATTATTTGCCTCATTCCGATAAACGGTTTTGAAATGCGATTGAAAATACGATTCATGTTTTTTGTATGAAGAAAAAAGGTTTCCAAAACTGTCTTAAACCGCTTACATTTTGCCAAAAATTTAATTTGGGACATGATACTCGTGTCCATAGTTTTCCAATGGTATATCGCAAGCCCCATTTTGACAATGTTTGCGGAAGTTCAACCTAATACTATGGGAAGTTCAGGTTGAGCAACTCAGGCAGTAAAATTGCAACAGAGACATGTTTCATCACTACCCGAGAGCAAATCCGCCAATGAGCGAGATTCCTATTTAAAACGGACATTTAGTTGCTAAAAACCGTTTGTAGATTACACTTACATCACATAGAACATGACCGACAAAAAAAATTCGCGCGGGGAGACACGGTTGAGAAGATAGCCGGAAGGTCGGGTTCCTACAGAGGGAAGTTCAGGCGTGTAACTCAGGAAGTTTATGTTGTGATCAGAATAATATTCTGATCCCGTGATCAGAATAGTGTTTATGTGTGTGTGTATATATATAGGGAAAATCCATCCTCCCACCCGGTGGTAGTTACCCCACATATCTCATATACTACCATGTGGTACTATATATACTATTTTATTATTTTAAATATGTTCATATACTATATCTAAGATATTTCAAAGCAAGTTGCATGAAAAATTGCATATGAGCCCATAGTTTTTGTTATATTTGTGAAATACGTACATATTTGTACGTAAAAAAGAGCATACTCAAAACATGGTACATACTACCTAAAAATTAGTATATATACTACCTAATTATTGTTATATACTACATACTACACGTACGTACTCTCGGTTTCGATAGATACTACATACAACATACAAAAAGCAAGTGGTGGTAACTACCACTGCTTGTACGAAACATTTGGGCTATTCTGTTACGCGTAACAGAATATTATTCTGTTACCCTACATGAACTGATGAATTCAAGCGGCTGAATTGATGAAATTCAAGCGCTTGAACTGATGCTTTCTATTTCTGTTAAAAATCATCTTCTTTAGTTCATTTTTTTTGCAAATTTTTTTTTGTCAAAACGGGGCGTGTAATATATCGTTGGAAAACTCTTGACATCTACATTATAATTTTATAATTTGTTTTTTGCAAAAAATTATGGTTTAAGAGTAGTTTTGAAGAAACCTTTTTTTCAAAATCGAAAATGCAAATCGTATTTTTGACTTAATTTTCAAACGGTTTGTCGGAATTGAGAAAATGAGATGGCGTTGGAAAGCTTGTGAAAATCCGCATCTTCCATATATCTACTATTTTTCCAAATTCTACATGATTTAAAATTAATTTGAAAAATGGTGAAATTCTGGGCGAAAAGTATTTTCGCTATTTTTTGCAAACGTTTTGTCGGATTGACGCAGACGATACGGCGTTGGAAAGCTATGAAAATGCACAACTTTTGCGTATAGAAAGTTTTTTCTAATTCCGTACAGTTTAAATACGAATTCAAATACGGTTAAAGTTGGTTTTGAACATGATTTTGTTAAAAAGTTTATTGAAATGATGCAAATAATATACCGTTGAAAAGCTACCGATAATGCGAAACTTAGTCATGTTAAACATTTACTCAAATTCATAATCGTTTAAGAGTAATTTTGAATACGGCAAGACGGATGCTGCTGTTTTCCCGTTTGAAAAACAGAGTACTCGTACTGATATATATGTGTGTGTTTGTACTGAGCTATTTTTTGTACAGTAATTTTGAATTATTCTAAAAAATAGTCCTTGTACTGATGTTTGCATGGGTTTGTACTAAGCATATTTTCACTAACTAGACTTTGCTCTATTTTTTGGTAATATTTTTGCTCGTAAATTTTCAACGGTTTATTGTATCGTCGCCCCTGTACTTGCATGGTTTGCATCATCGAACTGAATGATATTTTATTCAAAAAGAAAATGTGTTTGTTTTGTTTCTTTTTTTTGGACTGAACTTTTTTTGACAACGAAGTTCTGAACTTCTCTCATTTTACGACTTGTACTGAGGTACTTACTAAGCAGGATTTTCATGGGGTTTCTTTTTTTGCTTGAACTTTTACAATTTGAATTTCTGCCATTTCTTTTATTCCGAACGGACCACCGTTTTAAACTCGTACTGAGGTACTTACTACGCCCGAACTAGGATGGCTGTCGCGTGTCTCGGCGAGGAAGAAGACGAAGCTCGGGGGCGAGGCTTTATTCGGCCGGCGGCTGGTCCGGTCGGTAGGATGCTGCGCAAGGCGGGGGGTGACAGGCGCAGGGCGGCGGGGCTCCGAGTGGCGACGCACGGCGGAGGGGCTCGGGGTGGCGGTGCGGGGCGGGGATGGTGGTGCGCGGCGGCGGAGGGAGGCTGGGACGGCGCGCGGCAGCCGCCGGAGGTGGGGACGGGCCGGCGAGCTCGTAGGAGGGGAGGTGTGCTGGGAGGATCCGGCACCCGTCAACGGGGAGGTGCGCGGGGAGGGTCCGGCGCCCGTCGGAGGGAAGGCGAGCGGGGAGGGGCCGGCGAGCCCGTCGGCGTGGAGGCGTGCGGGCGGTCGGCCGGCGGTAACACGTGGGTCGGAGGAGCGACCCGTCACGGTGCCGCAGGCTCCCTCGCTCCGGCTGCCGCCGTCGGTCGCTCGCCCGCGACGGCTGCCTCCGGCGGTAGAGGCGGGTTAGGTTGGTGTCGGGTCGGGGAGTTTCTGCTATGGCCTGCGCGTCGCGCCCTTATAGGGCCGAGGGGTAACAAAATAGTATTCTGAGTCCAACCCTATATATATATACATATATTGTCATATGATTTCTTATGCTAAAGTAACAATCTATTCACAATGCCAAGTATGAATCAGAAACTTCATTGAAAACTAACAAACTATGATCTCGGTCATTGAAGCAATTGCAATTTATCATAACAT
>NC_057811.1:76271334-76280855 GCF_018294505.1 Triticum aestivum | reverse complement strand
ACTCAACTATCATTTAGTCTTTCACAATTGCTAACACTCACGCAATACTTATGGGTATGGAGTTTTAATCAGACACCGAGAAAGATAGTGGCTTATAGTGTTGCCTCCCGACCTTTTACCTCAAGGGTAATGTCAACAATAGTAATTTATGTTAACTTACATCCAATTGGATATATATATATATATATATATATATATATATATATATATATATATATATATCAGGATCTTTCCAACACAATGTGCTTGCCAAAGTATAAAGTGTAAAAAGGAAAGGTGAAGATCACCGCGACTCTTGCATAAAACATAAAGCAAAAATAAAAGATAGGCCCTTCGCAGAGGGAAGCAGAGGTTGTCATGTGCTTTAATGGTTGGATGCACAAAATCTTAATGAGAAAGAACGTCACTTTATATTGCCACTTGTGATAGGGACCTTTATTATGCAGTCCATTGCTTTTATTGCTTCCATATATATCACAAGATCGTATAAAGCTTATTTTCTACACACTAATAGATCATACATATTTAGAGAGCAATTTTTATTGCATGCAACAATGACAACTTACTTGAAGGATCTTACTCAATCCATAGGTAGATATGGTGGAATCTCATGGCAAAACCGGGTTTAAGGATATTCAGAAGCACAACTAGTATCTCTACTTGGTGCAAAGAATTTGGCTAGCATGAGGGGAAAGGCAAGCCCAACATGTTGGATGATCCATGACAATGTACTTTATTTCGGATATAAGAAAACATAACCCATTACGTTGTCTTCCTTGTCCAACGTCAACTTTTTAACATGTCATATTTCAATGAGTGCTCACAATCATAAAAGATGTCCAAGATAGTATATTTATATGTGAAAATCTCTCTTTCTTTATTACTTCCTATTAACTGCAACGATGACCAAAACTATGTTTGTCAACTCTCAACAACTTTTATTCAACATACTCTATATGTGAAGTCATTACTCTCCATAAGATCAATATGATCTCGTTAATTCTTTTTATTCTTTCTTTTATTCCGTCTAGATCATAGCAAGATAATCAAGCCCTTGACTCAAAACTAATCTTTATTATATAGCTCATGGACTCGATTACATAGTAGGATCATAAAGCAAAGCTCAAAACTCAATCATACTAAAACTTTATTCTACTAGATCAAGCTATTACCAAAAGGATCGAACTAAGAAAAATGGTAAAGATAGAAGTGTGATGGTGATACGATACCGGGGCACCTCCCCCAAGCTTGGCAGTTGCCAAGGGGAGTGCCCATACCCATGTGTTTATGTCTCTTTCCTCTGAGGTGGTGATGATGGAGTTGTTGATGATGTAGGCTTGTCGTCGATCTTCCAAGGCATAGGCTCACCATCATAGAAGGATGATCGAGTCTCCGGGATCCTCAAATTTGCAGCCAAACTCATCCTCTTGAATCTATATTCATACTCACAGTTTTGGTTTTGCAGGTCATAGATCTGGGCTTGGAGATGCTCAATTTTCTCGTGAAGCTTGAAGATGGTCTCCCCAATGTTCTTGGCATCCAGCTTGTGGTTGTTGGTGAACGCCGCGATCATCATGTGGTTGGCGTTGAGTCCGCGTTCCACCATCCCTTGGCACTTGAAAACTTGTTGCTCCATTGCTTCGAGTCTTGCCTCCACGCTCCGGTCCTCTTTGGTCCCTAGACATCGCGGATGTGCAGCAACCCATCACGCATCTCAATTGTTTGAGGGTGTTGCAGCACCTCCGCGAGGTAGGAATTGGTAACCTTCTCGAAGAACTTGTCCTTGGGGGCGCTTGAAGACGTCATGATGATCTAGATCTATCAGAAAAACAGCTCGAAACGAAAACAGAGGTTATTTGCGTGGTATGGTGGTCAAAACCTTCAGGAGATTATATAATGAATTTTTACCGACCAAAAGAAGTATCGTGCAAGAAAACAGAGTCCGGAGGGCACACGAGGTGCCCATGAGGCAGGGGGCGCGCCCAGGGGGTAGGGCACGCCCTCCACCCTCGTGGATGCCTCGTGTCCTCTTCGGACTACTCCTTATTTTCCTATTTTCTTAAATATTCCAAAACAGAGAAAATTGCTATTAGAACTGTTTTGGAGTCGGTTTACTTACGGTACCACATACTATTCCTTTTCGTAGTCTGAAACGTTCTGGAAAGTGTCCCTTATGTATTTCTCTGGGGTTACAGTCTCCATAACATTAGTTTCAACATTTATGGGATTACCTGAGATATAATGTTTGATTCTTTGACCGTTCACCACCTTCGGATTTGTGCCTTCGAAGTTGTTAATTTTTATGGCACCGGAACGATAGAACTCCTTGATGACGTAAGGACCTTCCCATTTAGAGGGGAGTTTCCTTGCAAAAAATCTTAAACGAGAGTTGTATCGCAAAACATAATCACCTACATTAAACTCACGCTTTTGTATCCTTTTGTCATGCCATCTTTTAACTTTTTCTTTAAACAGTTTGGCATTCTCATATGCCTGGGTTCTCCATTCATCAAGTGAGCTAATGTCAAATAGTCTCTTCTCACCAGCAAGTTTGAAATCATAATTGAGCTCTTTAATGGCCCAATATGCCTTATGTTCTAGTTCGAGAGGTAAGTGACATGCTTTTCCATAAACCATTTTATACGGAGACATACCCATAGGATTTTTATATGCAGTTCTATAGGCCCATAGTGCATCATCAAGTTTTTTGGACCAATTCTTTCTAGATCTATTAACAGTCTTTTGCAAAATTAATTTAATCTCCCTATTACTTAGTTCTACTTGACCACTAGATTGTGGATGGTATGGAGATGAAATTCTATGATTAACATCATACTTAGCAAGCATTTTACGAAAAGCACCATGAATAAAATGTGAACCACCATCAGTCATTAAATATCTACGGACTCCAAACCTTGGAAAAATAACTTCTTTAAGCATCTTAATAGAGGTGTTATGATCAACACTACTAGTTGGAATAGCTTCTACCCACTTAGTATCGTAATCAACAGCAACTAAAATATGTGTATACCCATTAGAGGAAGGAAACGGTCCCATATAATCAAAGCCCCAAATATCAAATGGTTCAATAACAAGTGAATAGTTCATAGGCATTTCTTGACGTCTGCTAATATTACCAATTCTTTGACATTCATCACAAGACAAGACAAACTTACGGGCATCTTTGAAGAGAGTAGGCCAATAAAAATCGGATTGCAATACCTTATGTGCAGTTCTATCTCCAGCGTGGTGTCCTCCATAAGCCTCGGAGTGACACTTGTGTAGGGTCTGTTCCTGTTCATGCTCAGGTACACAATGTCTAATAACATCATCTACTCCTCCTTTATAAAGGTATGGGTCATCCCAGAAGTAATTTCTTAAATCATAGAAAAACTTTTTCTTTTGCTGATATGTGAAACTAGGTGGTATAAATTTAGCAACAATGTAATTAGCATAATCAGCATAGCATGGAGCAGTACGAGAAGCGTTTATTACAGCTAATTGTTCATCAGGGAAGCTATCATCAATAGGTAGTGGGTCATCAAGAACATTCTCTAACCTAGACAAGTTGTCTGCAACAGGGTTCTCAACTCCCTTTCTATCAATAATATGCAAATCAAATTCTTGTAGCAAGAGAACCCATCTAATAAGTCTAGGTTTAGCATCTTTCTTTTCCATAAGGTATTTAATAGCAGCATGATCAGTGTGAACAGTTACTTTAGAATCAACAATATAAGGTCTGAACTTATCACAAGCAAATACAACTGCTAAAAATTCTTTTTCAGTAGTGGCATAATTTCTCTGGGCACTGTCTAGAGTTTTACTAGCATATTGGATAACATTTAATTTCTTATCAACTCTTTGTCCTAGATCAACATCTACAACATAATCACTAGCATCACACATAATTTCAAAGGGTAAATTCCAATCAGGTGGCTGAACAATAGGTGCAGAAATCAAAGCTTTCTTAAGTATTTCAAATGCTTCTACACAATCATCATCAAAGACAAAAGGAACATCTTTTTGTAAGAGATTAGTCAGAGGCCTAGAAATTTTAGAGAAGTCTTTAATGAACCTCGTATAAAAACCGGCATGACCAAGGAAACTTCTTATACCTTTGATGTCCTTAGGACACGACATCTTTTCAATAGCATCAACTTTAGCTTTATCAACTTCAATACCTCTTTCAGAAATTTTATGCCCCAAGACAATACCTTCATTAACCATAAGTGGTACTTCTCCCAATTCAAGACAAGATTAGTTTCTTCACATCTCTAGAAAACTCGATCAAGGTTGCTTAAGCAATCATCAAAAGAAGTTCCATACACGGAGAAATCATCCATGAAAACCTCAACAATCTTTTCACAAAAGTCAGAGAATATAGCAGTCATACATCTTTGAAAGGTAGCAGGTGCATTGCATAAACCAAAAGGCATACGTCTATAAGGAAAGGTATCGAAAGGGCAAGTAAAAGTGGTCTTTTCTTGATCCTCTTTCGACACAGGTATTTGAGAGAAACCAGAATAACCGTCTAGAAAGCAAAAATGTGTATGTTTGGATAATCTTTCTAGCATTTGATCAATAAAAGGTAAAGGGTAATGATTCTTTTTAGTAGCTTTATTTAGTTTGCAGAAATCAATTACCATTCTATAACCTGTAACAATTCTTTGTGGGATCAATTCATCTTTATCATTAGGAACAACAGTAATACCTCCCTTCTTAGGGACGGAATGGACAGGACTTACCGACTGACTATCAGCAACAGGATAAATTATACCTGCCTCTAGAAGCTTTAGTATTTCTTTTCTTACCACTTCTTTCATCTTAGGATTTAACCGTCGTTGGTGATCAACAACCGGTTTAGTGTCTTTCTCCAATTTTATTTTGTGCTGGCATAGAGTGGGACTAATGCCCTTAAGATCATCAAGAGTACATCCAATAGCAGCACGGTGCTTCTTCGGAGTTTTCAATAATTTCTCTTCTTCCTCCTCTAAAAGGTTAGCAGTAATAATAACAGGATATATCTTCTTTTCATCAAGATAAGCATATTTAAGAGTATCAGGTAATGGTTTAAGCTCAAACACGGGATCACCCTTGGGTGGAGGAGGATCCCCTAGAATTTCAACATGCAAGTTGTGTTTCAAAATAGGGCCTTGTTTAAAGAATACTTCATCTATTTCCCTTCTTTCATTCATAAACATATCATTTTCATGGTCTAGCAAATATTGTTCTAAAGGATTGTTAGGAGGCACGACAATAGAAGCGAGACCAATAATTTCATCTTTACTAGGCAATTCTTTATCATGGGGGTGTCTACGAAATTTAGCAAAATCATGAGACATATCCCCTAAACCAATAGTAACAACATCCTTTTTGCAATCTATCTTAGCATTAACAGTATTCAAGAAGGGCCTACCAAATATAATGGGACAGAAGTCATCTTGTGGGGAACCAAGAACAAGAAAATCAGTAGGATATTTAACTTTCCCACACAAGACATCAACATCTCTAACAATCCCAACTGGTGAAATAGTATCTCTTTTGGCAAGCTTAATTGTAACATCAATACCTTCTAACTCAGCAGGTGCAATATCATGCATAATTTCTTCGTATAAAGAATGAGGTATTGCAACCGCACTAGCACCCATATCACATAAGCCATGGTAACAATAATCTCCTATTTTAACAGAGATAACAGGCATGCTTACAACATGTCTATGTTTATTTTTAGTACCAGGTTTAGCAATTTTAGCAGCTTCATCACAGAAGTAAATAACATGCCCATCAATATTATCAAACAAGAGATCTTTAACCATAGAAATACTAGGTTCAACTTTAATTTGCTCAGAGGGTTTGGGTATTCCAATATTACTTTTGTTGACCACAGTTGAAGCTTTAGCATGATCCTTTATTCTAACAGGGAAAGGTGGTTTCTCAATATAAGCAGTAGGAACAATAGGATAAACATTATAAGTGATAGTCTTTTCTTCAACTTTAATAGGTTAAACTACTTTTACTTCAATGGGAGGATAATATTTAAACAACTTGTCCTTAGGAAGATCAACATGAGTAGCAAATGATTCACAAAAGGAAGCTACTATCTCAGAGTCAAGTCCATATTTAGTGCTAAATTCACGGAAAACATCGGTATCCATAAAAGATTTAACACAATCAAACTTAGGTGTTATAGCTGACTCCTTACCTTCATTGAGTTCCCAATCTTCAGAGTTGCGTTTAATTCTTTCCAATAAATCCCATATGAATTCAATAGTCTTCATCATAAAAGAACCAGTACAAGAAGTATCGAGCATGGAGCGATTATTGAGAGAAAGCCGAGCATAAAAATTTTGAATAATAATTTTTCTTGAGAGCTCATGATTGGGGCATGAATATAACATTGACTTAAGCCTCCCCCAAGATTGAGCAATGCTTTCTCCTTCGCGTGGCCAAAAATTATATATATAATTATGATCACGATGAACCAGATGCATAGGATAAAACTTCTGATGAACTTCCAATTTCAATCGGTTGTAGTTCCATGATCCAATATTATCGCATAGCCTAAACCATGTCGCCTTTCCCTTCAAAGATAAAGGGAATACCTTCTTCTTGATAACATCCTCGGGCATACCTGCAAGCTCAAATAATCCACAAACTTCATCCATATAGATTAGGTGCAAATCGGGATGTAATGTTCCATCTCCTGTAAAAGGATTAGCTAGCAGTTTCTCTATCATACCCGAAAGAATTTCAAAGTAAACATTTTCAGCAGATTCAGTAGGTTGGGGAGCAACTCTTTGCTCTACTGGTCGGGGTGAAGATACTCCGAACAAGCCCCTCAAAGGATTACTTTCCATAGTAACAAGTGAAAGTAAATTTCAGCACACTATATAAATTTTTCCTTACCAAATTTCACCTACCAAAGACGCTTCACTCCCCGGCAATGGCGCCAGAAAAGAGTCTTGATGACGCACAAGTATAGGGGATGTATCGTAGTCCTTTCGATAAATAAGAGTGTCGAACCCAACGAGGAGCAGAAGAAAATGATAAGCGGTTTTCAGTAAGGTATTCTCTGCAAGCACTGAAATTATCGGTAACAGATAGTTTTGTGATAAGGTAATTTGTAACGGGTAACAAGTAACAAAAGTAAACAAGGTGCGACAAGGTGGCCCAATCCTTTTTGTAGCAAAGGACAAGCCTGGACAAACTCTTATATAAAGGAAAACGCTCCCGAGGAGACATGGGAATTATCGTCAAGCTAGTTTTCATCACGCTCATATGATTCGCGTTCGTTATTTGATAATTTGATATGTGGGTGGACCGGTGCTTGGGTGCTGCCCTTCCTTGGACAAGCATCCCACTTATGATTAACCCCTATAGCAAGCATCCGCAACTACAAAAGAAGTATTAAGGTAAACCTAACCATACACTACTAGGGAAATGCTTATACACAGACGCTTACTAGTAGCGCGGGTTTATACCCCTCGCTACTGCTACTTACTAGTAGCGCGGATTTTTACCCCTCGCTACTACTAAGTTGATAGTAGTAGCGCGGGTTTTTAATCCTCGCTACTACTAAGTGGTCTCTGCCGTGCCCCCCCGGGACATGCCATAGTAGTAGCGAGGGTTATAAACCTGCGCTACTACTTTGTGAATAGCTGTAGCGTAGGTCAGATGCCCACGCTACTAGTATATTCCCACACCACCCACCCCGATCCACCCCACCAACCGTCCCACTCCACCCACCACTGTTTGTCTAAAAAACACCCAACCCTCGATCCAGATCCCCTCCTCTCTTCTCCCGATTCACCCCTCGTCTCCCTCCCATCCCACGCCGCCGCCGCCCACCGTGCTTCTTCTCTCCCCCGCACCATCCTTCGCTCCCCCGCACCCGCCGCTCATCCCCGACGTCCTTTCTCGCCGCCAGCCCCGCCGCGCTCCTTCACTCCACCACCCGCTCGGCCCCGCCGCCCCTTCACTCCTGCGCATGGACGGGGGAGGCGCACGCACGCACGCACCAGAGACCGGGCGGTGGAGGCCGCACCCGACTGGGAGGCCGGACGGTGGAGGTCGCACGCACCTGAGGCCGAACAGCGACGACGGAGGCCGCATGCACCTGAGGCTAGACAGCGACGACGGAGGCTGCACGCACCCGACGGGGAGGCCGAATGGGGACGGCGGGAGGCCGCACCCAGCTGACGGGGAGGCCAGCACGGCGACGGCGGGAGGCCGCACGCATCGGACGGGGAGGCCAGAAGGCGACGGCGCGAGGAGGCGGCACACACCGGACGGGAAGGCTGGAAGGCGACGGCGCGCGGAGGCCGCACGCACCCGATGGCGACGGTGGAGGTCGATTTGGATTATCCGCTGGTATTCCAATTATCCTTCCTTACAAATTTCGTTTGCAAATTTCTGACTTTTAGGTATGTGCGTGCAAACCAGGAGGTGTTTGCACATCCTGCAATTTGATGCAAATATCTTCCCTTCTAATGTTCCGATGCAATCGATCTACGGTGAAGATGTTGATGGAGATTGACCCCCTCCCGATGAGAGGATCGATGGTGATGACGATGGTGATGATTTCCCCCTCCCGGAGGGATGTTTCCCCGGCAGAACAGCTCCGCCGGAGCCCTAGATTGGTTTTGCCAGGTTCCGCCTCGAGACGGCGGCGCTTCGTCCCGAAAGCTTCCTTCTGATTTTTTCCAGGGCAAAAGACTTCATATAGCCAAATATGGGCACCGGAAGCCTGCCAGGGGGCCCACGAGGCAGGGGGGCGCGCCCAAGGGGGTAGGGCGCGCCCCCACCCTCGTGGATGGTGGGTGGCCCCCCTCTTGTGCTTTCTTCGCCCAATATTTTTATATATTCCAAAACTGACTTTCGTGGAGTTTTAGGACTTTTGGAGTTGTGCAGAATAGGTCTCTTTTATTTGCTCCTTTTCCAGCCCAGAATTCCAGCTGCCGGCATTCTCCCTCTTCGTGTAAACCTTATAAAATAAGAGAGAATAGGCATAAGTATTATGACATAATGTGTAATAATAGCCAATAATGCAATAAATATCGATATGAAAGCATAATGCAAAATGGACTTATCAGAGGCTGCCGCGGCGGGGCCACCGGACCCCGAGCAGGGGCCTGACGAGGCACCGAAGAGGACGAGCCGCCAGCCCCACCCGAGGCCGCCACCTCCCACGGATCCGGCCGCGCAGAGCCCTCGGCACCAGATCCGGGCGACGGGGCTCCAGATCCGGCCGCCGCCCACGCCAACTCCGGGCCAGCCGCCCACGCCTCGCGCTCGGGATCCACCTACTCACGCGATGCGCGCCCGGCCTCCAACTTGGAGCGCAGACCAGCCTCGTACGCCAGATCCACCCCAGATCCAGGCGATTCCTCGCGGCGACGCTTGCTTACCGACAAGGCTTCATTGGAAGAACCCCTAGACTTGTCCATGGTGAGGGCCTCTACGAAGGAGAGGAGGAGGAGTAGTGGATCTGTGGAAACGACGAATGGTGAGACGGAACTTGC
>NC_057811.1:76268567-76271113 GCF_018294505.1 Triticum aestivum | reverse complement strand
GGTTCGGGCGAATGGGCCGGGGGGGGGAGCGGAACAGTGGCCACAACCATTTGCCCAGAGCCCACAGAGGGGGGGGGGAGCAGACAACGAAAAAAGCGAGGGGGGCACATGCGGCCCAGCAAGCGCCGGCCTAGGGGCAGGCAGGCCCAAAAGGCCTCGAGGTCCACAGACCACCTGAGCCTGAGCGCGATCTAGGGTTTGCCCGTCTCCCAACGCTCCACCCGCCGACGAGCCAGGCACCGCCGTGAGGGAGGGAGGGAGAGCCGCAGCAACGCCCGAGATCGGAGAACCCAGGGTGACAGCATCCACCGCACCACCAGGAGGAAATGGTCCAAGGATGCCACGAGCAGGAGAGAGAGCCGGACACTTACCAGATTTACGCCGACGGCCAACGCAATGCCACCCAGACGAGCCAGCCGACAACACCACCCGCCTGCCCCTACCCCCAGGAGCAAATTTCCGAACCCGAGCCGACGCCCTCGAGGAGGAGGCATCATCCGAATTAGAGGAGGAGTCATCATCAGCGAGTGCCCAAAAGCGAGATCCAGAAGGCGGCGGGGACACACCGACCGCCCCACCGCGACCGGCGAGAGATCAGGGGGACCCGCAGCTGCTGGGGAGGACGGAGGGCTCGGAGAGAGGGGCAAGGAGCTAGGTTTGGAGTCGTCGTAGAGATCTCATTGGCCATTTATGTGCAAGATCACATGACTTCTCATCCGGCCCTCATGGAGTATCATGCTGGGTTTGGAGTCGTCGTAGAGATCTCATTGGCCATTTATTCTATACAGGGCACAATTATCCTTTTCGGTATTGAACCTTGAAGTTGAGAACATGCTCCTCTTTCTCTATTTCTCTGAGAATGCTCATCATCACCATCATGTCATCATCTTCATCGTGATCGATGTGCAAATCCAGCGAATCTATGAACACGTCGAAAATAAGCTCATGAAGCTCCGTGTAAGAAAACTCATCATGCAACGAATCCGCGTCTGCCTACAAATGAGCAAAAGTATCCAAAAAGACAGCTCCGGCGTTTTGTTAAACAGATGGCAGGCGAGGTATATGTCCGCCGGAGTAGCACGTACCGGGGTGGCAAGGGCGTCCGAGAGGGATGGCGACTGGCGGTGGCAACGCTATCCGTCGGGGGCGACCGAGGATCTACGGTGGGACGACGATAAAGGTAGGCAAGGGGCGGCGGATGATGACAGAATTGGGAGGAAGAGGGCAAGTCAGCCGAGGGTGAAGGTCGACATGGGGGATTTGGTGTGCGACCGACATATACATGTCGTGCCCCAGATCTATCCCAAATTTTCTATGAACTTCGTCAAAATTTGAAAAGAAATTTTAAGAGCATCTCTAATAGCCGCGCAACACGCGGCGCGTTAAAAGTCAGAATACAGCGCCGGGTGAGCCAGCTTTTGCGCGCGACAGTGCGCTGGCTCCAGCGGCCGCCGCAAAATAAAGCGCGCCCGAGCCGCTCCAGCAAGCACGCTATATTTCATCTGTTTTTTTCCTACTATGTGAACTACGATTCGATACATATTTGGTTCCGATGGTACAAATATGGAGATAGTTGATACAAAATAGTGCGTAGATAGTTCATAGTCTTCTCCTACGATAGATAGTTCATAGTTCTCACATAGCCTGCTTCTACGATACAAAATAAAATAAAAAACTACTACTACTCGTCATTCTCCGACTCGGACTCTGCCTCGGTGATGTCCTCCTCTGACGTGTGAGCGTAGGCGTCAAGAAACCGCTCGTCGCCGGAGTCCCAGGAGGACGCATCTCGTAGCGCGATGTTGTATTTAGCGACCGCCTTTCGTGTTCACTGGTCCTCGCGATAGGCGGCTCGCTCCTCCCTCCTCTTCGCCCTCTCCGCCCTCCTCCCGGCGAAGAACTGTTGCTCGTTGATGATGTCTTGCGGGAAGCGATGGCTCCACAGCGCCATGGTTTCCTTGTCCATCTCGGCCAGGCTGAGACGGCGCTCCCGCCTCCGGTTCTTGCGACGATCCTCGTCGGTGATAAGCCGCGGGAAAGGCGCCAACTCCTGTGGCCGCTCCCGCGTCGCCACGTCGACGAAGTTCATGTCCTGACGGGACTGCCGGAGGCGCCACGCCGCAGCGTCGTATGCGCGGGCGCCCTCCTGGGCGGTGTCGAAGGTTCCGAGGCGGAGGCACATGCCACTGCCCGACCGAATCTCGACGGAGTAGGTGCCAGACGGACGCACGCGAACGTCGCGGTAGCCCGAACCTCCCCGGCGGCGAGGCGGCATGGTGGCGCGGTGGTGTCGTGTCGGCGGCGAGGAGAGAAAGTGATAGAGGGAGCGAGAGAGAGCGGCAGAGGGCGCTGCAATTTTATAGGCGCGCCGGACGCGGTGTGCCAAATCTAGCGCGCGAGCTGCCGCCTTTTCCCCCACGCGCGCAATCGTTTCCCGCGCGCGCTAGTTTCCCGCCACTGCTGGAGCGCGCGAAAACGTCCCGCGCGCGCTAAAAAGCCAGTTTACCCCGCGCGCGTCTTTTGGCGCGGCTGTTGGAGATGCTCTA
>NC_057811.1:76243507-76268247 GCF_018294505.1 Triticum aestivum | reverse complement strand
TACCACTCAGCCGCTAGTACACGAAACCGTGTTTAACTCTTAACAGATCCGGCAGCCGTGTATAGCCTGGTTGGTTGCCGGTGTATAGCAACCATGATTGTCTGTGTTACTTGTAAAAAATCAAGCCTAGCCAATATAAATACCGAGTCCAGCACAGCGTTTGGGTACGGCGGCACGAATCAATCGAGCTTTCTCGTCACTTTCCAAGGCACTCGATCGTCCAAATAGACAACCATGAAACTGTCGTGGAGCAAGGACCTCGAGGTCGACGAGCATGAGTTCGTCATCCCGGAGCCCGGCCGTCGCTACCGTGTCACCGAGGTCTTCGTCGTCGACCCAATGAGCGCCGGCGACGAGGACGTGACCGTCTCCATCAAGGCCGGCGACCACGAGCTCGTGCTAGGGCCGATGTCCGCGTATAGTCCGGACGCCGACCTGCGGTCCGTACTGGCACTGGACGAGGCGTTTTGGCTGGACCGGTGCGACGACTCCGCCATGAAAACGGTCGTTCGGTTTGAAGGCTACGTTCTCACGGAACCGGACGACGAGGATCCGGTGCCGGCCGAGTCCATTGACGAGCTTGTCCAGCTCCACGGCGAGTCCGAGGAGGACGACGAGGGGTGCTTGGACGATGACAGCGAGGTCGCCGCTCAGCATCAACGGAGAAGATGCCAGGACGAGCAGCCCACCATTGTACACTCACGTCCTGCCGGAGGTGGCGGCGAAGCGTGCCACTGCCACTGGTCGTTCTCCCAGAAACCAAGGAGCGGGCGTCGTTTCTCCGCCGGCTACGGACAGGAGCTTCTCTCGTTGATGGGCACGCATCCATGTCGTTAATTGGGTCTTGGGGAGATAATCGAAACTTCCCAAGCTTTCATGTCATGTACTAGTAGCTTTCTACTAGTAGTTATTATATAAATATTATTGTAATATGGCCATTCTTGGTAGGTGTTAATGAAGTTGTGACACATGCAAGAGGATGCATTTACCCACGATTAGGCTGAAGTTTGATCTATCGAGCCGTATTCCCTGTGTTCTCCGGTTTCTGCACAAGTTGAAGGGCTTCACAACATTGGTTTACCATGATAATATCAGTTTTGCTAAAGCACATCTAGATGTGCCACACCCTGGTAATATTTCATTGCTTTATCTTGCCAATATACTCCTGCGAAACTTTCCAACGCATAATCTTTTAGGGAAAAAAACCTAGTTGTGTATTCCCTCTGTAAACAAATATAAAAGCGTTTAGATCACTAAAATAGTGATCTATATGCTCTTATATTTCTTTACGGAGGGAGTAGTACATAGAAGGATCATCAATCAATGTATCCATTTTGCTAATTAGTTTTGTACTTCGTCGATCATTGAATGCAACAACTACATCAAGTACCGAAATGCACCACAACATGTGCACATGTGTGTTTGTAGAAAACCACGAGAGCTCGCAACATGTCAAAACAAAGTACACAACATAAAAAACTCCCCAAGATCTACTAAACCCTCACAGACCATGACACACGCATAGTGGGAAGCCAGGGGGCAGCAGCAGTGGCGGACCTAGAAATAAAATGAAGGGTGTGCACACTTTAAAAAAAAATTGAAGTCTATTTCAATTAGCTTGCATGGGCCTTAAAAATAAGCTAATTTTTACATGGTGAAAAAATGTTTTCCAAAAATCTGGGTGTGCCATGACATACCTGGCACACCCCCCGGGGACACCACTGGGCAGCAGGGGATCGGCTTCGCCCCGACATCCAGGTTTTACTTGTAGGATGCATGAACAGTAACATGTCTCTGCCTTGCCTCTGATTCAGCACTGACTTCATTAATTGTTCTTGCCGACAACAAATTTGGCTAGCCAAATCTCAACCCACTGTCTTGCCCCGACCTCGACACTGGGGACACCATCACGAATAGCTATATTGTGAACTCCACTACCTTCCGATCATGGTAGAAGTGAGATATGCACAGAGTAGAGGAGACATTTTAATAGAACGACGGAGGAAGGGAAGGCTCGTTGAGATGAGGGAGGCGCTAGACAGAATGACCGGTTCCGGGAGGGACAAGCTACCGCATGAAGTGAACACATATAGGAGCACCGAGGAATGACCGAGCAAGAGTGCCTAGCAGCTGATCCAGTTGATCCAATCGGTTTGGCAAAGCAAATCGTTTTCCTAGCAAAATTGGTTAAACTGGCTACTAGGAAGTGGTGGCTAGAATCACTAAATTAAAATTACAAAACAACGGCGTTGGCTGGCGACGAGGAGCAGTGGTGGCTCCTGTGTGTTGATGACGCTGTCGAGGCGCAGGAGGTGTACGGCCAGCGGATGTGCGGGTCAGGGTGGACGGGGCGAGCGGTCTTTTGGGCCCGCTCGTGGACCGAAGTGGACTAGACCGAAATAGTCCGGACCGACAAATAAACTGGCCGGTCCGGTCCGTGAAAAGGGGAACGAAAATTGATCGGTCCGGTCCTGTCTTGGCTCGGTCCAGCTCGGTCGGACCGAAGGTGACGCGCTTCTTCCGCCCAGCCGCCGGCGACGCCTTGCTGTGGCGCCGGTGAGATCCACGACGCTGCGTCCCCTCCGGCACTGCCTTGCCCCTCCTCGATCCAGTATTCCTTTCCTTTCATTCCGTCGAACAGAAAATAAGAAAGAACTGAAACGGGGAGAACCTTTAGGTAGAGGACAGGAAGTTGGCGCTCTCCTCCCGCAACCCCGTCGGCGCCGCGCCGGCCGCGGCTTGCTCGCCTGCGCCGCCACCTCCGCCGCCCTGCGCTACTCCGGTCAGCTCTGCCGCACCCCCGCTTCCCGACGCCCCGCTGACGCTGGCCGCTGGGCCGCTCGCCCCGTGCTCTGCCGCCCCCGTCGGGGAGTCGCTACCACTGCGCTGGGCGGACTTGGCGGAGGATGAGGACTCCACCGCTGGCCGTCCCACTGTCCGGCGCAACCTCCGGCTCGCCGGACTGTGCTGCGCCCGAGGTCGACGTGCTGAGACGGGGAGCCCCCTCCCCACCCCATGCTCGCCGGTCGGTTGCGCCCCCCTCCTCCCGACGCCTGGCCAAAGGGCCGACCTTGGGTCACGTACCGCTCGCCGCCGCCGCGCTCCAGCGTGGGGCGTCGTGGGACGGTCCGACCTGGGTCGTGCCCGGTCCTCTTGGCGCTCGGCGGCGGTCCCCCTGGTTCTCCGCCTGCCTCCTCCCCGGCGACGTCATCTCAGCCGGTGGTCACCCGCTCCTCGCCGTTTCGACCGTTCATCGCAGCTTTTGGCACCTCCTCGCTCTGTTTTTCTCCCAGCCACTCCCGTCGTCGCCCCATGGAGTATGGAGCTCCTGCACCGGCGCCAGTCGCGGCCGCGGCGGCGGTCGCAGCGCGAGGGGAAACCCTAGTCGCTGCTACCCCGTCTTGCGGGCTGGGACGCCTGGTCGTGGGCTGCCCTAGTGTTGGGCCGGGATTTGGGCCTGGGGCCTGGGCTGGCAGCTCCGCTTCTGGGCCCAGCCTTAGCTGCGGTCCTAGTGGGCCGGCCTGCCCGGCCATTAGGCCTATCTGGCTGCCTACGGGCTTCCCTCGCCCCCCATCCCATTCCTCGCCTGCCCTAACCCTCCCTCTCCCGACCCCCGCCGCCAACCCCTCGCTCCCACCCCCGTCGCTGCCGAACTCGCCGCCGGCCCCCATGACCCGCGAGTGGCACGACGCTGGGACGCGCCCCAAGCGACGCGCCGACGGCCGCCGCCCCGAATCCTCCCGTGCGGAGGAGCGGCGCGACTCCTTCCGCCCGTCCCCCGACGCGGTGCGCCATGAATCCGAGCTTCGCCGTCAGCTTTCCTCCCGCGGCGACCGCCGTTCTCCCGCCTACGATGACCACCGGTCCCCTCTCGCCGTTCTCCCCCTCGCGCGGACCGCCGTGGCCGCTCTCGCTCGCCTCCCCCTGCCGCGGACCGCCGCGATGGTCGACGCCGGTCGCCTTCCCCTCCGCGCCGTAGGGATGCCAGCCGCTCCCCGGCCAGGGGCGGCCACGCTCGATCCCCCGACCGCTCCTATGGGCAGCCGGCCCCTCCTCCCGCTGTAGCCGCGGTCCGCCGCTACCAGCCACCTCGGGGCGAGCTGAGCCTCCCCCCGACCGGCAATGGAGCGGGACGGGGCCGGCCTGGGGGCAAGTGCAAGAAGAAGCGCGGGCTTGGGCGCGCTAACGGCCCTGCCCCGGTTAACGGCGCTTCCCGGGATCTCGCCGCCTCGATGACGTCCGCTCTCCTCCCCGACGACCGCTCCGCCGACCTTGTCAAGTGCTTCAACTGCGGCCTCTACGGCCTCTCCCAGGTGGATGTACTCGTCCCCAGGGCTTCTACCTCTGCTCGGATCCTGACCACCCGGCGATCCTTTGCCTCGACCGCCCGGTGCCGGAGGAGTTGGTGATGTACGGGCATGGGATTGAGGGCCTCGGCTTCTTCCACGTCGAGGTGCCTGACATCCCCTCCCCCTCACCATCGCTGCTGGCGATTGTCACCGTGAAGGATGGGGTCGCTTCGCCGGAGATGTTAGAGGCCGAGCTCAACCATCTCTACCACTGCTCCTGGGATTGGCAGGTCACCATGCTGCCTGGAGGCCAGTTCTCGGTCGTGTTCCCCGACGCTGTCAGCCACGGCTACGGCACCCGCAACGGAGACATCACTCTAGATCTCCACAGCCTAGTGGTGGACATCTCTGTGCCGGTGCGGGACCCCCTGGCGGTGGCTGTTTTGGACACGGCTTGGATCCTCATCGGTGGCCTGCCCGACATCGCTCGATCGGAGCGGGTTATTCGGAGCATGTCCCGCATCCTCGGCAAGGTGGTGGTGGTGGACAGTTGTCCCTCCGCAAGGAGGAGGAGGTCCGCGTCAAGGTCAAATGCCTCGACTCATCCAAGCTTCGCGCCACGATCCGGGTGTTCTTCAACGATCAGGGTTTTTGACCTCCGCATCTCCCCCGAGCCGCCCAACCACGTTGGCCGCCCCCGCATCCCCGACGACAGCTTCTTGGGGGGAGGGCCAGACGGGGATGGTGCGGGGGATCTCCGCAGTGACCGCGACCCCCGTCACGGACGCCGCTCCGGTTCAGAGGAGGACAACGATGACTCCGAGGACAGTCCTCCTCACGACTAGCCCCCCGCTCCGGCGGCTAGGAGTGGCGGTGGGACCGGACGCGCCCACTCCTCGCCCGCTCCGCTGCCCTCCGACGACGGCCTCGACGCTTCGGACGCCAGCCTTCAGGTCTTCCCCGCTTCATCGCCCCGCTCCCCTGTCAGTCCGCTTCTTGATGTCTTCACCACCCTCTCCGCCGGGGCCGTCCCGGACCCGCCTAGCTCGGCCGCGCCTATGCCTCCCGCTCCTGTGGTGGAGTCCCCGGGGGCGGTCATGGCCACCCTGGACCCGCCCCCTCGGACCCTGCAGATGGTGATACCGGGCTAGAGATGGCGCTGCTCTCCCCCCCGCTGCCTGCGGCAGCCAGGCCGCAGCCGGGGGCGGAGGTCCAGCTGTCCGACGCCGACCTGACTCCTGCTCCTCTGGCTCCCCCGGCCCCCGAGGGGCCTCTCTGCCCGACGCACCCTGGTCCGCCTCTGGCGCTCCTGGACTCCGCCGCCGTGGGGCTGCAGGTGGTGGTGACCACCCCGGTGGCCGCCCCCCGGTCCACGGCCTACTCCAGACGGGCCAGGTCGACCTCGTCTCCGGTGACCTCCTCCCGCCGCAGTGCTCGGATCGAGGCGGCCAGACCGGTGGGTAGCCCTGCTCTGCCTATCCCCGAGCAGGCAGAGCTCAGGGCCGCTGCCCGAAACCTCGAGCCAGGTACACCGCTCATTCGTGCCTCTACAGCTACTCGTTCCTTTTCGGCCTTGCAGTCGGCTCCTCTTGGCCATCTCGCGAAGGTGGCAGCGGACTCGGCAATTGTGTTTCGGGGAGAGGTAGCTCCCCCGCTAGTTCAGATTGAGGCTATCCGTGCACGGGAAATCCTAGATGGTCGCCTCGCCGAGGCCCGTGCACGGGCCCCCTCTTCTTCGGGCGTCCCTTCGGGGACGGCCCCGAACCCTCCGCCTCGCCTGACGGCCGCCCCAGTTGGGATCCGCGGCCGCACTCACTCTCGCACCGCTGCCCTCCGCGCCCAGAGCGCCTCTCGTGTCTTGGGGTCAAGCAGCCCCCCGATGGATGAGTGATGCGGACCCTCTTCTGGAACATCCGCGGTTTCGGTCAAGATGGCCGACGCCGCCAACTAATCGAATACATGCGAACTAAGCGAATCGACATTGTGGCCATTCAAGAAACCATGCGTACGGAATTTTCCCTGTCGGAGCTCGAGCACTTGAGCTCCGACCTATTTGCTTGGCACTGGCTCCCTTCTAGTGGGAGTGCGGGCCACTCGGGTGGCATCCTCCTAGGGGTGAAGGATGCCACCTTTGAGGTAGGCAGCATGGATCGGGGCGAGTTCTACGTGAGCATGGAGATCTTCGAGCGAGCACTGAACTTCAAATGGGAAATTATTGCGGTCTATGGGCCGGCCGACCACCGCAGTTCGGAGGCTTTCCTCGGTGAGCTCAGGAGGAAGGTAGCAGCTGGTCAGCTCCCGGTAGTGGTGGGAGGTGATTTCAACCTCATTCGGTCGGAAGAAGACAAGAGCAATAACTTGGTGAATTTCCCACGAATGCAGATGTTCAATGACTGCATTGCGGACATGGGGCTTCGCGAGCTCGATCGTGCGGAGCCAGGTTCACTTGGACAAACTGACAGGTTGAACCGACTCGCTCCGTTCTTGATAGGGTCTTCGCTTCCCCTGAGTGGGAAATTCGTTGCCCCTAGCTTCGCTCCGGGAGATTACGCGGATTGGCTCAGATCATGTCCCCCTTCTCCTCTCTTCGGAAAATGAGCGTCCTCCCCTTCCGCCCCAATTTCGTTTCGAGACCTTCTGGTTGCGCCAGCCTGGGTTCTCTGCCGCGGTGGGCGCGCGATGGCGCGAGGCGGGCGAGGCCCCCCATCGATCCCTTTCGGCCGTAGACAACTGGCACTTCTGCGCCAAGCGGTCATGACAATTCATGAAGGGTTGGGGCGCAAACGTAGGCCGCGACATCCGGGAGCGTAAAAAAGCTCTCCTTCATGACATCCAGGCGCTAGACCTTCGGGCTGACGCCGCTGGCCTCTCGGCGGACGAGTGGATGCTTAGATATGATCTGGAAGACCAGCTCACGGTCATCTACTCAGACGAGGAGGCCTACTGGCGTCTGAGAGGTACTCAGAATTAGGGGACGCCAATACCGCCTACTTCCAGGCCATTGCGAATGGCCGCCGTCGCCGGAACTCCATCCCCCTTCTTTGGGACGGGGAGCACCTCCTACAGAGCCTCGAGGACATCCGGGCTCATGTAGACGGCTTTTATAGAGACCTATTCTCTGCTTCCTCTCGGGAGGTCTTGCCCTGGCGCAAGATATTTGGCCTTCCCACAGTTGCGTTTCGCCTGCGGACAACGAGGCCCTCACGGCTCCATTTTCCGAGGCGGAAGTCTGGGCGGCAATTAAGCATGAACCCATCCTCGGCTCCGGGTCCTGATGGGCTACCTTTGAAGTTCTTCCAGAACTTCTGGGAGGTGATCAAACCTGAGGTGATGGCACTATTTGACGAGTTCTTCGTCGGGTCCATCGACCTCGCCCGGCTCAACTTTGGTGTAATCACCCTCATCCCCAAAGTGGCCGGGGCCTCGGAGATCCGCCAATTCCGCCCGAGTATGGTGATTAACGTCATCTTCCGCATCCTCGCAAAGGGGTACGCCATTAGGGTGGCCCCTATTGCCGACCGGATCACTTACCCGAATCAGTCAGCCTTCATCCAGGGCCGTTATATCCTTGACGGAGTCCTGGTGTTTCACGAAGCTCTCCATGAGGTTCACTCCAAACACCTCAAGGTTGTCTTCCTGAAACTAGACTTCCACAAGGCGTATGACACGGTTAGTTGGTCTTTCCTTCGGGAATGTCTTCTCCGAAAGGGCTTCGATGATCAGTGGGTGACTAGGGTGATGCAGATGGTTTCCTCAGGCCAGACCGCGGTGAACATTAATGGGGAGATCGGCCCCTTCTTCCCCACCCTCTGTGGGGTGCGCCAGGGCGACCCCTTCTCCCCGTTCCTGTTCAACATGGTGGTCGACGCCCTGGCCGCCATCTTGGATAAGGCCAAGGCAGCTGGCCACATTAAGGGGATGGTAGGGATCGTTGTAGAAATTAAAAAATTTCTACGCATCACCAAGATCAATCTATGGAGTTTACTAGCAACGAGAGGGGAGTGCATCTTCATACCTTTGAAGATCGTGATGCGGAAGCGTTGCAAGAACGCGGTTGGAGGAGTCGTACACATAGCGATTCAGATTGTGGCAGAATCAGATCCAAGCACCGAACAACGGTGCCTCCGTGTTCAACACACGTGCAGCCCGGTGACGTCTCCCGCGCCTTGATCCAGCAAGGAGGAGGGAGAGGTTGAGGAAGAAGGCTCCAACAGCAGCATGACGACGTGGTGGTGGTGGAGTGGTTGTTCTCCGGCAGGGCTTCGCCAAGCTCACGCGGAGGAGGAGAGGTGTTGGGGAGGAGAGGGGCTGCGCCTTGGATGTGGTGCGGCTGCCCTCCTACCCCCCTCTATTTATAGGGGCAAGGGAGAGGGGGGACGGCCCCCTCCAGATGCATCTAGAGGGGGGTGGCGGCCAAGGGCGGGGGGCTTGCCCCCCAAGCCAAGGGGGCGCCCCCTCCAGGGTTTCCCCCCAACCCTAGGCGCATGGGACCTAGGGGGGTTTGGCGCCCAGCCCACCTAGGGGCTGGTTCCCCTCTATATTCAGCCCATAGGGCCCTCCGGGGCAGGTGGACCCTCCCGGTGGACCCCCGGAACCCTTTCGATGGTCCCGGTACAATACCGATATACCCCCGAACACTTCCGGCGACCCAATAAGGACTTCCCATATATAAATCTTCGTCTCCGGAGCATTCCGGAACTCCTCGTGACGTCCGGGATCTCATCCGGGACTTCGAACAACATTCGGTAATCACATAAAAACCTTCCTTATAACCCTAGCATCATCGAACCTTAAGTGTGTAGACCCTACGGGTTCGGGAATCATGCAGACATGACCGAGACACCTCTCTAGCCAATAACCAACATCGGGATCTGGATACCCATGTTGGCTCCCACACGTTCCACGATGATCTCATCGGATGAACCACGATGTCGAGGATTCAAGCAATCCCGTATGCAATTCCCTTTGTCAATCAGTACGTTACTTGCCCGAGATTCGATCGTCGGTATCCCAATACCTCGTTCAATCTCGTTACCGGCAAGTCACTTTACTCGCTCCGTAATGCATGATCCCGTGACCAACTACTTGGTCACATTGAGCTCATTATGATGATGCATTACCGAGTGGGCCCAGAGATACCTCTCCATCATACGGAGTGACAAATCCCAGTCTCGATCCGTGCCAACCCAACAGACACTTTCGGAGATACCTGTAGTGCACCTTTATAGCCACCCAGTTACGTTGTGATGTTTGGTACACCCAAAGCATTCCTACGGCATCCGGGAGTTGCACGATCTCATGGTCTAAGGAAATGATACTTGACATTAGAAAAGCTTTAGCAAACGAACTACACGATCTAGTGCTATGCTCAGGATTGGGTCTTGTCCATCACATCATTCTCCTAATGATGTGATCCCGTTATCAATGACATCCAATGTCCATGGTCAGGAAACCGTAACCATCTATTGATCAACGAGCTAGTCAACTAGAGGCTCACTAGGGACATGTTGTGGTCTATGTATTCACACATGTATTACGATTTCCGGATAACACAATTATAGCATGAACAATAGACAATTACCATGAACAAGGAAATATAATAATAACCATTTTATTATTGCCTCTAGGGCATATTTCCAACAGTCTCCCACTTGCACTAGAGTCAATAATCTAGTTACATTGTGATGAATCGAACACCCATAGAGTTCTGGTGTTGATCATGTTTTGCTCGTGGAAGAAGTTTAGTCAACGGATCTGCGACATTCAGGTACATATGCACTTTACAAATATCTATGTCTCCATCTTGAACATTTTCACGAATGGAGTTGAAGCGACGCTTGATATGCCTGGTCTTCTTGTGAAACCTGGGCTCCTTGGCCAGGGCAATAGCTCCAGTGTTGTCACAGAAGAGAGTCATCGGGCCCGACGCATTGGGAATAACTCCTAGGTCGGTAATGAACTCCTTCATCCAGATTGCTTCATGTGCTGCCTCTGAGGCTGCCATGTACTCCCTTCACATGTAGATCCCGTCACGACGCTTTGCTTGCAACTGCACCAGCTGACTGCCCCACCATTCAAAATATACACGTATCCGGTTTGTGACTTAGAATCATCCGGATCTGTGTCGAAGCTAGCGTCGACGTAACCCTTTACGACGAGCTCTTCGTCACCTCCATAAACGAGAAACATATCCTTAGTCCTTTTCAGGTACTTCAGGATATTCTTGACCGCTGTCGAGTGTTCCATGCCGGGATTACTTTGGTACCTTCCTACCAAACTTACGGCAAGGTTTACATCAGGTCTGGTACACAGCATGGCATACATAATAGACCATATGGCCGAGGCATAGGGGATGACACTCATCTTTTCTCTATCTTCTGCCGTGGTCGGGCATTGAGCCGTGCTCAATCTCACACCTTGCAATACAGGCAAGAACCCCTTCTTGGACTGATCCACATTGAACTTCTTCAATATCTTGTCAAGGTACGTGCTTTGTGAAAGACCAATGAGGCGTCTCGATCTATCTCTATAGATCTTGATGCCTAATATATAAGCAGCTTCTCCAAGGTCCTTCATTGAAAAACACTTATTCAAGTAGGCCTTTATGCTTTCCAAGAATTCTATATAATTTCCCATCAATAGTATGTCATCCACATATAATATGAGAAACGCTACAGAGCTCCCACTCACTTTCTTGTAAACACAGGCTTCTCCATAAGTCTGCGTAAACCCAAACGCTTTGATCATCTCATCAAAGCGAATGTTCCAACTCCGAGATGCTTGCACCAGCCCACATATTGAGCGTTGGAGCTTGCACACCTTGTCAGCATTCTTAGGATCGACAAAACCTTCCCGCTGCATCATATACAATTCTTCCTTAAGGAAACCATTAAGGAATGCCGTTTTGACATCCATTTGCCATATCTCATAATCATAGAACGCGGCAATTGCTAACATGATTCAGACGGACTTTAGCTTCGCTACGGGTGAGAAAGTCTCATCGTAGTCAACCCCTTGAACTTGTCGATAACCCTTAGCGACAAGCGGAGCCTTATAGATGGTCACATTACCATCCGCGTCTGTCTTCTTCTTAAAGATCCATTTATTTTCTATGGCTCGCCGATCATTGGGCAAGTCAGTCAAAGTCCATACTTCGTTTTAATACATGGATCCTATCTCGGATTTCATGGCTTCAAGCCATTTGTCGGAATCCGGGCCCGCCATCGCTTCTTCATAGTTTGGAGGTTCACCGTTGTCTAACAACATGATTTCCAGGACAGGGTTGCCGTACCACTCTGGTGCGGAACGTGTCCTTGTGGACCTACGAAGTTCAGTGGTAACTTGATCATGATCATTATCATTAACCTCCTCTCTAGTCGATGCAGGCACCACAGAAACATTTTGTTTTGCTGCGCTACTCTCTGGTTCGAGAAGAGTCATCTCATCAAGTTCCACTTTCCTCCCACTTACTTTTTCCAAGAGAAACTCTTTCTCCAGAAAGGACCCGTTCTTGGCAACGAAGATCTTGCCTTCGGATCTGAGGTAGAAGGTATACCCAACGGTTTCTTTCGGGTATCCTATGAAGACGCATTTTTCCTACTTGGGTTCGAGCTTTTCAGGTTGAAGTTTCTTGACATAAGCATCGCATCCCCAAACTTTTAGAAACGACAGCTTAGGTTTCTTCCCAAACCATAATTCATACGGCGTCGTCTCAACGGATTTCGACGGAGCCCTATTTAAAGTGAATGTGGCAGTCTCTAAAGCATATCCCCAAAATGATAGCAGTAGGTCGGTAAGAGACATCATAGATCACACCATGTCCAACAGAGTGCGATTACGACGTTCGGACACACCATTACGCTGAGGTGTTCCAGGCGGCGTGAGTTGTGAAACAATTCCACATTTCCTTAAGTGCGTGCCAAATTCATGACTCAAATATTCTCCCCCACGATCTGATCATAAGAACTTTATTTTCCTGTCCCGTTGATTCTCAACCTCACTCTGAAATTCCTTGAACTTTTCAAAGGTCTCAGACTTGTGTTTCATCAAGTAGACATACCCATATCTACTTAAGTCATCAGTGAGGGTGAGAACATAACGATAGCCACCGCGAGCCTCAACGCTCATTGGACCGCACACATCAGTATGTATGATTTCCAATAAGTTGGTTGCTCGCTCCATTGTTTCGGAGAACAGAGTCTTGGTCATTTTGCCCATGAGGCATGGTTCGCATGTGTCAAATGATTCATAATCAAGAGACTCCAAAAGTCCATCTGCATGGAGTTTCTTCATGCGTTTGTCACCAATGTGACCAAGGCGGCAGTGCCACAAGTATGTGGGACTATCATTATCAACCTTACATTTCTTGGCATTCACACTATGAATATGTGTAACATCACGTTCGAGATTCATTAAGAATAAACCATTGACCAGCGGGGCATGACCATAAAACATATCTCTCATATAAATAGAACAACCATTATTCTCGGATTTAAATGAGTAGCCATCTCGCATTAAACGAGATCCAGATACAATGTTCATGCTCAAAGCTGGCACTAAATAACAATTATTGAGGTTTAAAACTAATCCCGTAGGTAAATGTAGAGGTAGTGTGCCGACGGCGATCACATCGACCTTGGAACCATTTCCGACGCGCATCGTCACCTCGTCCTTCGCGAGTCTCCGCTTATTCCGCAGCTCCTGTTTTGAGTTACAAATATGAGCAACCGCACCGGTATCAAATACCCAAGAGCTACTATGAGTACTGGTAAGGTACACATCAATAACATGTATATCACATATACCTTTTGTGTTGCTGGCCTTCTTGTCCGCTAAGTACTTTGGGCAGTTCCGCTTCCAGTGACCGTTTCCCTTGCAATAAAAGCACTCAGTCTCAGGCTTGGGTCCATTCTTTGTCTTCTTCCCGGCAGCTTGCTTACCGGGCGCGGCAACTCCCTTGCCGTCTTTCTTGAAGCTCTTTTTACCCTTGCCTTTCTTGAACTTAGTGGCTTTCTTCACCATCAACACTTGATGTTCCTTTTTGATCTCCACCTTTGCTGATTTCAGCATCGAATATACCTCAGGAATGGTCTTTTCCATCCCCTGCATATTGAAGTTCATCACAAAGCTCTTGTAGCTAGGTGGGAGCGACTGAAGGATTCTGTCAACGACCACGTCATCCGGGAGATTAACTCCCAGCTGAGACAAGTGGTTGTGCAACCCAGACATTTTGAGTATGTGTTCGCTGACGGAACTATTCTCCTCCATCTTACAACTATAGAACTTGTCGGAGACTTCATATCTCTCGACCCGGGCATGAGCTTGGAAAACCATTTTCAGCTCTTGGAACATCTCATATGCTCCGTGCTGCTCGAAACGCTTTTGGAGCCCCGGTTCTAAGCTGTAAAGCATGCCACACTGAACCAGGGAGTAATCATCAACATGTGTTTGCCAGTCGTTCATAACGTCTTGGTTTGCTGGGACGGGTGCTTCACCTAGCGGTGCTTCCAGGACATATGCTTTCTTGGCAGCTATGAGGATGATCCTCAAGTTCCGGACCCAGTCCGTATAGTTGCTACCATCGTATTTCAGCTTGGTTTTCTCTAGGAACGCGTTGAAGTTGAGGTTGACATTAGCGTGGGCCATTTGATCTACAAGACATATTGTAAAGGTTTTAGACTAAGTTCGTGATAGTTCATCTAATCAAATTATTAATGAACTCCCACTCAGATAGACAACCCTCTAGTCATCTAAGTGATACATGATCCGAGTCAACTAGGCCGTGTCCAATCATCACGTGAGACGGACTAGTCATCATCGGTGAACATCTTCATGTTGATAATATCTGCTATACGACTCATGCTCGACCTTTCGGTCTCTTGTGTTCCGAGGCCATGTCTGTACATGCTAGGCTCGTGAAGTCAACCTAAGTGTATTGCGTGTGTAATTCTGGCTTACACCCGTTGTATGCAAACGTTAGAACCTATCACACACGATCATCACGTGGTGCTTCGGAACAACGAACCTTCGCAATGGTGCACAGTTAGGGGGAACACTTTCTTGAAATTTTAGTGAGGGATCATCTTATTTATGCTAGCGTCGTTCTAAGCAAATAAGATGTAAAACATGATAAACATCACATGCAATCAAATAGTGACATGATATGGCCAATATCATTTTTGCTCCTTTTGATCTCCATCTTCGGGGCGCCATGATCATCATCGTCACCGGCATGACACCATGATCTTCATCATCGTGTCTTCATGAAGTTGTCTCGCCAACTATTACTTGCACTACTATGGCTAACAGTTAGCAATAAAGTAAAGTAATTACATGACGTTCCAGTTGACACGCAGGTCATAAATAAATTAAGACAACTCCTATGGCTCCTTTCGGTTGTCATACTCATCGACATGCAAGTCGTGATTCCTATTACAAGAACATGATCAATCTCATACATCACATATATCATTCATCACATCCTTCTGGCCATATCACATCACATGACACTTGCTGCAAAAACAAGTTAGACGTCCTCTAATTGTTGTTGCAAATTTTTACGTGGCTGCTATAGGTTTCTAGCAAGAACGTTTCTTACCTACGCCAAAACCACAACGTGATGTGCCAATTTCTATTTACCCTTCATAAGGACCCTTTTCATCGAATCCGATCCGACTAAAGTGGGAGAGACAGACACCCGCTAGCCACCTTATGCAACTAGTGCATGTCAGTCGATGGAACCTGTCTCACGTAAGCGTACGTGTAAGGTCGGTCCGGGCCGCTTCATCCCACGATGCCGCCGAATCAAGATAAGACTACTAACGGCAAGTAAATTGACAAAATCGACGCCCACAACAACTTGTGTTCTACTCGTGCATAGAAACTACGCATAGACCTGTCTCATGATGCCACTGTTGGGGATCGTTGCCAAAATTAAAAAATTTCTACGCATCACCAAGATCAATCTATGGAGTTTACTAGCAAAAAGAGGGGAGTGCATCTTCATACCTTTGAAGATCGCGATGCGGAAGCGTTGCAAGAACGCGGTTGGAGGAGTCGTACACGTAGCGATTCAGATTGCGGCAGAATCCGATCCAAGCACCGAACAACGGTGCCTCCGCGTTCAACACACGTGCAGCCCGGTGACGTCTCCTGCGCCTTGATCTAGCAAGGAGGAGGGAGAGGTTGAGGAAGAATGCTCCAACAGCAGCACGACAGCGTGGTGGTGGTGGAGTGGCAGTTCCTCGGCAGGGCTTCGCCAAGCTCAGGCGGAGGAGGAGTGGTGTTGGGGATGGGAGGGGCTGCGCCTTGGATGTGGTGCGGCTGCCCTCCCACCCCCCTCTATTTATAGGGGCAAGGGAGAGGGGGGCTGGCCCCCTCCAGATGGATCGAGAGGGGGGGGCAAGGGGGGGAGGCTTGCCCCCCAAGCCAAGGGGGCGCCCCCTCCAGGGTTTCCCCCAACCCTAGGCGCATGGGCCCTAGGGGGTTTGGCACCCAGCCCACCTAGGGGGTGGCTCCCCTCTATATTCAGCCCATAGGGCCCTCCGGGGCAGGTGGACCCTCCCGGTGGACCCCCGGAACCCTTTCGGTTGTCCCGGTACAATACCGATATACCCCCGAACACTTCCGGCGACCGAATAAGGACTTGCCATATATAAATCTTCGTCTCTGGACCATTCCGAAACTCCTCGTGACGTCCGGGATCTCATCCGGGACTCCGAACAACATTCGGTAATCACATACAAACCTTCCTTATAACCCTAGCGTCATCGAACCTTAAGTGTGTAGACCCTAGGGGTTCGGAAATCATGCAGACATGACCGAGACACCTCTCTAGCCAATAACCAACAGCGGGATCTGGATATCCATGTTGGCTCCCACACGTTCCACGATGATCTCATCGGATGAACCACGATGTCGAGGATTCAAGCAATCCCGTATAGAATTCCCTTTGTCAATCGGTACGTTACTTGCCCGAGATTCGATCGTCGGTATCCCAATACCTCATTCAATCTCGTTACCGGGAAGTCACTTTGCTCGTTCCGTAATGCATGATCCCGTGACCAACTACTTGGTCACATTGAGCTCATTATGATGATGCATTACCGAGTGGGCCAGAGATACCTCTCCGTCATACGGAGTGACAAATCCCAGTCTCGATCCATGCCAACCCAACAGACACTTTCGGAGATACTTGTAGTGCACCTTTATAGCCACCCAGTTACGTTGTGACGTTTGGTACACCCAAAGCATTCCTACGGCATCCGGGAGTTGCACGATCTCATGGTCTAAGGAAATGATACTTGACATTAGAAAAGCTTTAGCAAACGAACTACACGATCTAGTGCTATGCTCAGGATTGGGTCTTGTCCATCACATCATTCTCCTAATGATGTGATCCCGTTATCAATGACATCCGATGTCCATGGTCAGGAAACCGTAACCATCTATTGATCAACGAGCTAGTCAACTAGAGGCTCACTAGGGACATGTTGTGGTCTATGTATTCACACATGTATTACGATTTCTGGATAACACAATTATAGCATGAACAATAGACAATTATCATGAACAAGGAAATATAATAATAACCATTTTATTATTGCCTCTAGGGCATATTTCCAACAGGGGATAGTTCCGCACCTTGTTGGGGAGCACGGGATCTCCCTTCTCCAGTATGCAGATGACACCATCATCGTGGTGGAGGGCTCGGAGAGTGATATTTCAAACCTCAAGTTCCTTCTGCTGTGCTTCCAACAGATGTCTGGCCTCAAGGTCAACTTCGACAAGAGCGAGGTGATGGTCTTGGGATACTCCCAAGACGAACGCCAGAGTATAGCGGATCGACTTAATTGCCAGCTTGGGAGCTTCCCCACGACTTATTTGGGGATACCCATTAGTGATTCTAGGCTTACGGTGGCTGAACTGCGCCCCACGGTGGGGAAGCTTCAGCACCGTATCGAGCCTTGGCAAGGACGGTGGCTCTCCAAAGCAGCTCGTACGGTGCTCATCAACTCATCCCTCGCCAGCCTGCTCTTGTTCATCATGAGCTTCTACAGCCTTCCGGAGACGCTTCATCACGAGATCGCCACCGTTCAGGGCCGTTTCTTTTGGGCCGGTGAGGGAGACAAGCAGAAGTACCACATGGTTAGGTGGTCTAAAATCTTCAAGCCTCGCGACCTGGGCGGCCTCGGGATCATGTCGTCCAAGCGCATGAACATTGCCCTCCTGACTCGGTGGCTTTGGCGGATTGCCAACGAAGATGGTGGCCTGTGGCTTCGCATCATTCAGCAGAAATACCTCCGAGGCCAGCCTCTCACCTTCTGCCAGCGGTCTGGGGGGTCCCAGTTCTGGCAATCCATCATCCAGCTCCTTCCTGTCCTCCAGATTGGGACTTCGATTGAGGTCGGATCAGGCACCGCGACCTTGTTCTGGTTCGACAGATGGACCGGCGACTTACCCCTTGCGACTCGCTTTCCCGACCTATTCTCGATTGCGGTGGCCCCTCAGATATCGATCGCGGTAGCCCTTATTGACTTAGGGCAGCTCGCGTTTCGAAGGCCCTTTGGTCCGGCTGAAACAGCCGATTGGCAGGAGCTGCTTGACTGCATTGCATTGCACATGCCTGATCTTATGACCGAATATGACAGCTCCAGATGGCGTCTAGAGCCTTCTGGACAATTGTCCACCAAGTCCCTGTACCAGGCCATTGCCCCCTCGCCTGGCCATGAGGCGCTCACCCTCATCTGGGAGATTCGCCTTCCCCTGAAGATTAGGATTTTCCTGTGGCAATGGATCCGCGGCCGCCTCCCGTCTGGCGTCGAGGTCCTGAAGCGCAATGGTCCGGGTGATGGGCGATGCCCGCTCTGCGGGCCGGAAGAGGATTCGAATCATATCTTCTTCACCTGCATGTCCGAGCAGTTCCTATGGAGCTATTTCCGCGAGATAGTGGGTGGAAGCTGGGACCACAACAACTTCCCCGCTCTCTTCGCCGAACTCCAGGCAATCCCACCCGCAGTTCGCCACATTAGGTGGCTGGCCGTTGGGGTGCTGGCCTGGAAGCTGTGGACTGTTAGGAATAAACTTGTGATTCAGCGCATCCCTCTTCATCGTGCTACTGACGCTTTGTTCAAATGATCTGGTTACTTGCAGCTTTGGCGGCCGCTTAGCCGCCCCAGGGAGAGAGACACCGTCACCTCCATCATCACCCAGCTTCGCGCGATGGCTCTCCGGATGGCTCCGCCGCTTCCCCCTCCACCCCCGGAACCAGATTAGATTGTCGCCGCCATCGCGACCGCCTTGCCATTTTGGTTTTTTGTCTTCTCATGTGCTTGTGCTGGGCTTATTGTGATGTGCCCACAGCGGAACTTGGGTCTCTTTGTCTGTGTGTTTGTGCTTGGGTTGGACCATGCCTGCGGTGGCTTTGGGTGAGTGTGTGTGGTGTGTGGGTGTGACATTGATAACCTTGTGCTTGGTGTTGCTTTATTTATAAAGCGGGGCGAAAGCCTTTTTCGGTAATAAGAAAGAACGAAAGAGGCGGGGTCCGATCCGGTAATCATGGCATTATTCCACGTCCAAATTGATCCACTAATCAAGGCAAGGCCTGCAGAGACAAAATCGTGGGCTCATGCACGCGCTACACTACTTGCATGTACTCCGTAATAGGGGGCATCCTGTGCGAGGATGGCGCGTGTTTAGATCAGGCACGACTGTTACGCAAGGAATAAAGAGAGCGAAAATTGAAAAGCCGCACCGCAGTTGCACGTCCTGTGCGGGCATGCCGTTTAATTAGATCGGACACCTCGCATGCGTGATGCGTGCATGCCGCTTAGATCGGCACGTCCCGTGCGTGGATGGCGTGAGTGTTGCAGGTTAATGGTTGGCAACGACAATGGCTAACGCTTGCGGTTCATGAATAACAACCGCGCCGCCCAGCGCACACCTTGCCGCCAGCGCTCACACATGTAGCCCACCTCGCTAGAGCAACCACGCACGTCGCAGACCTCGCCGCCGCACCCGGGCAAGTCGTCGCCGATGGCCGTTGGTCGGTCTGCTCGGTCCGGCCCGGGCTTCATCGCCGGTCCGGTCTTCAAAATCAGGACCGTGATGCTGCTCGGTCCGGTCCGGCCCGGACCGCCGGCGGCCGGTCCAAACGACGGCTCGGACCGGGACCGGACCGGCCCGGACCGTGTCCACCCTGCTGTGCAGGTCGGCATGGCCGGTTGCGTGGGGTGGGTGGTTCTCGAGTTGCTCCGAGCGAAGGCTTGCCTGGCTTGCGTCGGCCGGTGGTGGCGGCGCCTGTGGGCCTCGTTCCCTTCTTGAAGGCATCACTGTGGAGTTCTCGTCACCGCGCTTCATCCTCGGATCTGGTTGTTCGGGTGAAAGCCTAGACCCGGCTGGGTTGGGCAACGATGTCGTCTCTACGACATCTTCTCCGTTGGGGCGTTGCTTTGAAGACCGGTGATCCTTCTCCGCACTTTCCTCGGGCTGGACGTGCACGGCATCACGGTTGGCAGGTGCCCAACCGGTGATGCGAGTGGTTGGCGTTGCTGTAACGCCCGGATAATTAAGCTACAGTGAAACTCTGCTAATGATGCCACGTCAGCCCTGTTACTGTTGCTAATCTTTCGTTAGTTCATAACCGATTCAAAAATCAATTCAAAATATGGCAAACAACAAAAGTTTTCAAACCTTGAAACAAAAATGTTCTGTGGGTGCCACATATTGCACTGGTAATTATTGTGGAGAAAACAATTTTTTTGAAAGTGCCTAAATATTTTAAAATGAAATAAAACAGAAAAGAAAATAAATAAAAAGAAAAGTGAAAATAAAACAAAAGGAAAAGAAAACCCCCCACTGGACCAGGCGGCCCAGCTCACACCAGACCGGCCCACCTGGCCCAGCTAGCCAACAGTCGGCTTGGCCCCCCTGGGTCGTCTCCCTTCCCTGATCCCCCGACTCGGGTCGGAACAGGGGCGTGCTCCCGCCCAACCGCCTCGCCGGCACCGACGCCGGGAGGGGATAAGGCTGCCACGCCCCCCCGCCTCCTCGATCCCATCTCCCACTCACCCTCGCTCTCCCCCTCGGCTCCTGCGCCTCCCCTTCCCTTAGATCCACCTCGCCGCTTCCCCTTCCCCACCGCGTCCGAACGCCGCCATGGACCCGCCACCGTGAAACGCGCGGCCACAACCATCGCCTCGCCTCGCCAGCGTGTCCGTCGTCTCCGCCATCGTCTTCCTCGTCCACCGGTGGCCGTAGCTGGAGCTCGGAGGCGCTGCTGCAACGGTCCCCTTCTTCCACATCTCCGGTCGCCGCCGTTCTTCACCAACTCCGGCGACGCCCCCTGCTACTACTAAACCACCACGGGCCATCTTACGTGGCGCACGGTGAGCTCCTCAGCCTCCTGCTCCTCCTCGTTAAGCCCCTCGTGCACCATAGCTACCTCATCGTCGTTGCTGTGAGCCCATCGCCGCGGATCGCCTCGCCGTCGTGGCCATGCTCTCCGTCGTGCTCGCCTGAGCACGACATCGTGTTCCTGGTGCTTCCAGGAACCCAACGCACTCGCGCACGTGCTTCCCCGTGGCCCCTAGCCCCTAGCTCGTTGAGCACCCGAACGCGTTGCCGCACGCGCTTGTCGCCGGCGTGGCCACGGTGACCATTTGATCCCGTGCGTGCCACCGTTCCGCTTCCCCGCGTCGAGTGGGCACCGTAGGAACCTCGCGCAGCTCGCTTTGCGCCCCGTAGCCCCGTTCCCGTACCTCGCCCGGAGAACCTCGCCGCCGATGAGCTCGATGCGCCCTTCTCCGGCCACCGCAGCCCGCAAGACCACCACCAACCGACGCGTCATCGTCTTGCCGTTCTAACGCGCCCGGCCGCGATCGAAATGGTGCCCTGTGGGCGTTTTCCGACGATGCCCGAGGACATGCCGCCGCGAACGAGCTCGCCGGCATGATTCCGACGAGTCGCCGGCCATCGCTGAGCTGGCCTGACGCGTGGGCCCCCTTTTGTCGCTGACAGGTGGGCCCCATTGAACCATTGACTCGGTCAGCGCTGACGTGGCTCCCCTGTGTCTATGACATACGGGCCCCACGCCATAAACGAATAAAAATAAATAGATAAATTGCTAATTCATTAAATTAATTAATTAAAACCTTAATCTCTCACTGACTACTGGGCCCCACCCGCTAATTAATCCATTTAGTTAGTCTAAATGCCCCTGCTAGTGCCCCTGACAATAACATGTGGGTCCCACTGGACCCACCTGTCTGGTTTGACTGGTTAACTGACCAGTTGACCTGCTGACATCACTCTGTTGTCATGCCTGCGTCATCGTTCACTGTTCTGGATAATGTTGGATTTAAATAAATAATTAAAATCAGAAAATGATTAAATCTTTAGAAAATCATATAAAATAATCCGTAACTCGGATGAAAATACTTTCTACATGAAAGTTGCTCAGAACGACGAGACGAATCCAGATACGCAGCTCGTTCGTCCGTCACACATCCCTAACCTATCAAACTCGCAACTTTCCCCCTCCGGTTCATCTGTCCGAAAACGCGAAACACCGGGAATACTTTCCCGGATGTTTCCCTCCTTCGCCGGTATCACCTACTACCGCGATTGGGCACACCTAGCATCACGCTTTGTCATGTCATGCATCGTCATGCATTTGTTTGCATTGTATTTATTGTTTCTTCCCCCTTTTCTCTCGCTAGACACCGAGACCGACACCGCTGCTACCCAGTACGACTACGGTGTTGACGACCCCTCCTTCTCGGCTGAGCTTCCAGGCAAGTCCCCCTTGATCACCAGATATCGCCTATTCTACTCTCTACTACTTGCATTAGAGTAGTGTAGCATGTTACTGTTTTCCGTTAATCCTATCCTGATGCATAGCCTGTCCTTGCTACTACTGTTGTTATCTTTACCTGCAATCCTACCTGCTTAGTATAGGATGCTAGTATTCCATCTGTGGCCCTACATTCTTGTCCGTATGCCTTGCTATACTATCGGGCCGTGATCACTCTGGAGGTGATCACGGGTATGTACTTATATACTTTACATGATACCTGTGGTGACTAAAGTCGGGTCGGCTCGTGGAGTACCCGCGAGTGGATCTTTGTGGCGGGGCGACAGGGCAGGTTGAGACCACCTAGGCGAGAGGTGGGCCTGGCCCTGGTCGGCGTTCGCGGTTACTTTAAAATAACACGTTTAACGAGTTCTTGGTATTTGATCTGAGTCTGGCCACTGGCCTATACGCACTAACCAACTATGCGGGAACAGTTATGGGCACTCGACGTCGTGGTATCAGCCGAAGCCTTCATGACGTCAGCGACTGAGCGGCGCGCGCCGGATTGGACCGTAAGCCTGCACTTTTATTAAGGGGGCTAGGTCTGCTTCCGGCCGCGTTCGCAACGTGCAGGTGTGCAATGGGCGATGGGCCCAGACCCCTGCACGCATAGGATTTAGACCGGCATGCTAACCTCTCTGTTGTGCCTAGGTGGGGCTGCGACGTGTTGATCTTCCGAGGCCGGGCATGACCCAGGAAAGTGTGTCCGGCCAAATGGGATCGAGCGTGTTGGGTAATGTGGTGCACCCCTGCAGGGAAGTTTATCTATTCGAATAGCCGTGATCTTCGGTAACACGACGACTTGGAGTTGTACCTTGACCTTATGACAACTAGAACCGGATACTTAGTAAAACACACCCTTCCAAGTCCCAGATATAACCCGGTGATCGCTCTCTAACAGGGCAACGAGGAGAGGATCGCCGGGTAGGAGTATGCTATACGATGATACTTGGTGAAGTTACCATCTACTCTCTTCTACATGCTGCAAGATGGAGGCTGCCAGAAGCGTAGTCTTCGATATGATTAGCTATCCCCCTCTTATTCTGGCATTCTGCAGTTCAGTCCACCGATATTTCCCCTTTACACATATACCCATGCATATGTAGTGTAGATCCTTGCTTGCGAGTACTTTGGATGAGTACTCACGGTTGCTTTGCCCCCCTTTTCCCCCCTTTCCTTTCTCTCTGGTTGTCACAACCAGATGCTGGAACCCAGGAGCCAGACGCCACCGTCGACGACGACTCCTACTACACCGGAGGTGCATACTACTACGTGCAGGCCGCTGACGACGACCAGGAGTAGTTTAGGAGGATCCCAAGTAGGAGGCCTGCGCCTCTTTCAATCTGTATCCCAGTTTGTGCTAGCCTTCTTAAGGCAAACTTGTTTAACTTATGTATTTACTCAGATATTGTTGCTTCCGCTGACTCGTCTATGATCGAGCACTTGTATTCGAGGCCTCGAGGCCCCTGGCTTGTTTTATGATGCTTGTATGACTTATTTATGTTTTTAGAGTTGTGTTGTGATATCTTCCTGTGAGTCCCTGATCTTGGTCGTACATGTTTGCGTGCATGATTAGTGTACGATTGAATCGGGGGCGTCACAAGTTGGTATCAGAGCCGACTGCCTGTAGGAATCCCCCTTCCACACTCCTTGGCCGAAGTCGAGGCTACACTACTAGAAAAAGGCCTGTTAGTGGCGCACCTATTTTTGCCATTAATGGCGCACTATAGGTGCGCACCTATAGTGCGCCATTACTATGCCTAGAAGTGCACCATTACTATCTGGCTTAGTAATGGCGCACCACATAGAATTGCGCCATTACTAACAACTTTTTTCAAAAAAAAAGTCAGAATTTTTTTTTCAAATTTTTTTTCATTTTTTCTTAATCTCGGGTCACTATGGCTTAATCTCGGGTCAATATACTTAATCTCAAGTCAAATCGCACTAAGTGGTCAAATTTCCCAAAAGGTCACCCATCCTCACACTACTCCAACCCGAGCACGCTTCACTTCACAGTTCTATTCAACCCCAGCAACACCTCACTTAACAGGCACTTGTTGACATATCTATCATATCAATCCTATTAAACCTTGTTGATGTCTAGGACTTTGTTCATGTTCATAAGTGTGATGAAATTTTGAAAAAATATTTCAAACTTCCCGGTCATATTATGCATCATATTTTGAAAAAAAATTGCAAAAAAAATCCGAAACCAATTTTTTTCTGTTACTAGTGGCGCACCTAGCAAATGGTGCGCCATTACTAAGTTTGAAACTTTTTCCATTTCCCCCCCTCTAGATCTTAAAAGCCCCGCATCTTTCGTTCTGTTAGGTTTTTGGGGATTCTAAAAATCTTCAACGGGGTTCCCCAGGTTGAATTCGGATGTAATTTCCGAGTAGATGGTTTTTCATATAAAAAACATTTTAATCCGAGTTCGTATGCAAAAGTTATGCCCATTTTACTAAATTCCAGAGAGATTTTGCAAATAAAGTCGAAATTCATATTTGTAAATTTTCCCAACAACTAGACCACATATCACGTGGGAAACTTATTTTCTTTTATTTTTTTTGACATTTCTATCATTTTCTTTTATTTTTTTA
>NC_057811.1:76221413-76243141 GCF_018294505.1 Triticum aestivum | reverse complement strand
GCGCCATTACTAAGTTTGACATAGTAATGGCGCACCTATGCAAAGTGTGCCATTACTAAGTTTGACCAAGGTTTGACCCAGTCATACACATAGTAATGGCGCACTTTGTACAGGTGCGCCATTACTATGTCAACTAGTAATGGCACACTATCCCCTGGTGCGCCACTGCTAACAATTTTTTTTTCAAAACTAGTAATGGCGCACCACACACCAGGTGCGCCATTAGTAATATGTCAATAATGGCGTACCTGTATCTGGTGTGCCACTGCTATATAGCAGTGACGCACCACATACATGGTGCGCCATTAATGTCCATATTAGTTATAGCCGTTTTCCTAGTAGTGCTAGACATTGCAAAAACTTTTACTAATATGGCTGTGTGTCTTATGGGCCCACGTCGCCATTGGATGGTACTAGGTTCTTTTACTCCTCAATCTTTACTCTGGGACTCTGAACTCTCTTCTACTCGGGTTAAACGAATTTACTAACTCTAACACTAGGATCCCGTGACCACATTCACCCCAAAGTTGGATAAGCCATAGTTATTCCTTAGAATAGTATTTTGAACAATACCCACACTGTCATTTGACTCCTTTGAGACATCTTTGCTTTCAGATGGAACCCACGAGGCAGGTCATCCGCTACACGACGGCTATTGGTGCCTCAGGATCACCTGCTGTGCTAGCTGAGATGATGAACTATCAGGGTTATCGCTGGCACCCTGAGTACACCGTCTACGAGGAGTACCAGGACTTTAACCAGGAGCAGTACCGTGCCATCGTTCACCTCTACTCTCGGGAGTATGAATCCACTACTGCCGGATCTCGGGTTCCGGCAAAACCCTTAAGGTTCAAACTCTGGGGTGCGCGCGAAGTTCTTTCCCTCCTACCGATCCACGCCCTAGCTCACTAAGATCTCGTGGACGAACTCGACGAACTCGCAACACAGAAAGACACGAGATTTATACTGGTTTGGGCCACCGTTGTGGTGTAACACCCTACTCCAGTGTGTGGTGGTGGATTGGCTCTTGGGCTGATGATGAACAGTACAAGGGGAAGAACGGCCTCCTGAGGTTGAGGTGTTCTTGTGCTTGGTGAACTTGTGTGGGTCCGCATCCGATCGCCTCTATTGTGGTGGCTAGCTCTACTTATATAGGCCCTGGTCCTCTCCCCAAATATTGAGCGGGAAGGGAGCCAACAACGGCGGGCAAATTTGAAAGGGGACAGCTAGTACAAGCTATCCTGACAAAAGTGGTCTTCGCCTGCTAAAGGCTCTGGTGGTGACGCCATCTTGGGCTCCATGGTGACCTCCGCCTTGCCGTCCCGCTGGTCTTGGTCTCGTTGCACTGATATGGAAACCTTTGCTAGATGCCTCGGTACTCCGCGCCTACGCCTGCCTCATTAGCACCAAAGAGGAAACAAGGACGCTGCGTGCCCTGGCGCCCGCCTCGTGTCGATCGTCATGGCTCACGTCACGAGAGCCTCGCGAGGTTTGCCCCGCCTTGATATCTCCGCTCCTCGTGAGCCTGCCTGGCTAGGCCGCTCCTAAGGAGGTCTTGCGTCGTCCGCCTCGCGAGGCTTGGCCCCTCGCGAGGGTCTTGGGTGCCTTGTTGATGAAGACGGGCCATACGGCCTGCTAGCTTAGCCATGCCATGGGCCGCAGGCAGGCAAGTCTAGGGACCCCCCTTCCCAGAATGCCAACAGTAGCCCCCGGGCCCAAGGCGCGCTCGGGCTTGGCTTCGAGGCGAAGCCAAGGGTCAAGTATGGAGCGCCGCAGGCCCCAAAAGCCTGCGGCCTCGGTCGACACGTGGCGGTTGATTGGATGCGGGCGCCTCCGCTTCCCCACACTGCCTCGACAACTGCCCGACTTGACAAGTCCCTGCGACATGCAAGGAAAACCATCATTACCTGTGATCGTGGGAGGCGCCGGTTGGCCTTCTTCCACTATAAATGGGGAGGGGGGCGGAGCCCCCGTCACCCATCTCTCCCTTGCTGGCTTGCTTCTTCTTCCTCACTTCTCCGGTTGCAACAATGGTGCCCATCCAAAGGTTTTCCGCGGACGAGAAAGGAAAGGCCGCCCGCGACGATCCGGGGCCGCTCACGCCGAAGAAGAGGCCGGTCCATTGCCGCGACGAAGTGGCGTTGCAGGTGCTGACGAGGCCTTGGTACGAGCGGCCTCCTCCAAGGTATCCGCTACCCTTGTACGTCCGAGGCGAGGGCTCCGGAGGGCGGAGGGACGAGCGGCGCCGCCCGCGCCGCGCCCGTGGTCACCGTGCGACGGCAACGCGTGCGGTTGCTCCGGGAGTCCACACTGCGGACTCCTCATGCAAGCTTGTGCTATGGGCGCCGATGCCTCCATGCTCTTGGATCCTCCTCCCGCAGTTCTTCTCCGATGTGATGCCGCCGAGGGGGCCTCTCGAGCTCTGGCTGCAGCATGCCGACTGCAACGCTCCGGCGACCGGAGCAGAGATCGAAGCGGTCCCCGCCGGCAAGATCTTCATGACCCGCGGCTGGGGCGAGGTCGCGCGGGTTTGCCGTGCGAGGGGTGCCCTCGCGATCCACTTCGAGTACGACGGCGCCTCCACGCTATTCTTCAAGGTCTTCGACGCGGAGGGCCGCTGCCTAGAGTGTTTCCTTGGAGGGGAGCACCAGGCTGACGCGCGCTCTGCTCGTGGCTACTCTAGCAGCAGCAGCCCCTGGAAGTCCAGTAGCTCTCCTGAGCCTTACGAGACTCCGGAGACGAGCGACGACAGCTACGTGCCCCTGAGCTCTTGCCGGGCTCAGAGAAGGGCTGCGGCGTCCAGCCGCCGCCGCCGCTGATCTGGATGAGGTTGGCGCTGGCCTCCCATTGCCCACTGTTGATGATGGCGTCCGCCACGGGAGGGTGTAGATAGGATTCCTTTAGTTCCCGTTTCTGTTTCCTGTTATGAAAATTTGTGAGCGCATGTCCTGTCAAGGCTCGGTCTCCCCTTTCCAACCTCGCGATAGCTTGTTGCTCTACGCTGACAGGTCCCAGTCCCCAGGCAGGCTACAGCCGTCGCTGGTATGCCAGGTCGCGTGCCGTGGTCAAGGCCAGGAGGTGTGCGGCCCGAGGTCTAGTAAAAGCCCCTGAGCCGCGATGCTCAGGAGGTCCCCTTGAGCGCTCAAGTAGCTACGGCAATATAAGAAAGGTAGGCGACATGGCTGCGACAGAGCTGCGATGACCGTGACCCTAAGGTTCCAACGATTAGCCGATTCGAGCGCGAGACTTATCTCAGTGGTGCGGGGTCGATTCTTCGCGATGCGCCCGACCTGTGCGCAAATTCCCGCAGCGTACCTAGGTTAGGCCCGCACGAGTCTTCCTCTCCCCCTGCTCTCCTTAGTGCTCTACGTCCTCAGGTCCCGGCCCTTGAGCGAGCTCAGCCGCCGCTGGTATGCTAGGTCGCGATGCCATGGTCAAGGCCACGGGGTGAGGGCTGGAGAGCCAGTAAGAGCTCCTGAGTCGCGATGCACAGGAGCCCCCCTTTTAATGCACAAGAGGATTGCGCGAAGGACAAGGAAGCTCGGGGTGCCGCCCGATGTCTTCTTCATGAGGTTCCTGTAATCCATCACAAGGGGAGACATGGTTTTGCCGTTATGGTTGCCAACCTGCCGCTGGTCGCTTTGTGAGGAGATGAATGCACTGAGGGCCTGATGAGGTGACGTGTGCGAGGAGTGCCGTGAGCCAGAGCTCGATCACTCAGGTTTGTCGATGTGGCAGGGACGAACCCATGGACCAGCGCCGTGCCAGTATGAGGAGGCCCCGTGGGGGGCGACGACCGAGCAGGTGGTAATCAGGCAGATTAAGCATGGAAGGCAAACCAACTAGAGTAAATGCAAAAAGGTACATGCCACTTGGTCAGGCCCGAGCGGCTTGGGGATGATGCAGCCCGAGGGGCGCCCCCAACAGGGTAGCCTGAAGACATAAGCAAAAGGGATACATGCCACAGGGATGGACCCACGCGGCCTGGGAATAATGCAGCCCGAGGGGCGCTCCCAGCTAAATGAACTTGGAAAATATCACCTGGTTACGTTGACGAAGAAGGGTTGGTGTAGCTGAAGGCGTGCAGCGAAGGGGTATCTCCTCGCGAGCCACCAGGGCCCTGAGCCTCGGGAGGCTCTGGGGGCTCAGGTGGTTCCCTGAGGACCGTCTCCATCTCCACCAGGACGGCGTGGTGCCTGGTCTCCTGAGCTGCCATGATATGTCGCATGTTGCGCTGATAGGCCGACGATACGCTCGACATGCCAAAAGGCATGCGAACATAGCTGTGCGATGGACCCTCGCAGCATCCCACGCGCGAAGGCCAGAAGAGCTCCTGAGAAGCGGCCCTGTTGAGCCCTGGAACATCGATGCAAGCGCGCAGCCCGGCATCCTCGCCTGGATGGGGAGCTGCGGCTCGTGAGCGGCTGTCACCGCGCATGGCCCTTGCGTCTTATAGTTCCTGAGTGGTCTTGGCAATGAACTCCTGAGTGGTAGGTGCTCCTTGCCATGTGTTCTCCTGAGGGAAACGCGCTGCGAAGCACACCTCCAAGTGGTGCCCAAGCGCCTCCCTCGTGATGTGGGCAAGATCTGAGGCCTTCCAGAAGAAAGCCCCCGAGCCCTGCCCGAGGAGGGCGCTGGGCGCGCCTTCCTATGCGACGGAGGGAGGCGCCCCTGGAGCGGGCGCTGATCCTGACGAGGTTCCAGCCACGATGCCATCCTCCTGAGGCCCGGCACGGCGTAGCTGCTTCCTCTTGGGGATGGCCTCCGGAGGGCCCTCTCTTTTGCTATCGGGGTCGTCAATTGCTGCAGCTTGGAAGGCGCGCTCGAGGGAGCACACGGCATCTCTCTCTTCGCATGGGACTGTGATGATTCCGCCGCTTCCGGGCATCTTGAGGACGTTGTAGCCGTGGTGGGTCACTGCCATGAACTTGGCCAAGGCTGGATACCCGAGGATGGCGTTGTACGGCAGACGGATGTGGGTGACGTCGAAGGCGATGAGCTCGGTGCGGTAGTTCTTGCGTTCCCAGAAGGTGACAGGGAGGCGGACTTGCCCTATCGGTGTGGTGGAACCGTCGGTCACTCCTGAGAAAGGTTTGGTAGGCTGAAGTTGCTCGTATGGCACTTGGAGGTTGTCGAATGTGTCAACGGATAGGACATTGAGCCCTGCGCCACCGTTGATGAGGGTCTTGGTAACTTGCACATTATTGATGACTGGTGAGCAAAGCATTGGGAGGGCACCCGCGGTGGCTGCGCACTTGAGCTGATCTGCCGAGTTGAAGGTGATGGCGCACTGGGACCACTTGAGCGGGCGCGTGGCCTCGAGCTTGGGGAGGACCGCATTCACTTCATGAGCAAACTGTTTGAAGATACACCGCGAGGCTGGGGCCTGAGCTCCGCCCAAGATACAGGTGATTGCACGCGGCTCCTGGAAGCCCCCAACCCCCTCGTCTTGATGGTGGTCATCGTTCCTTCTTGGTAGTGGCAGCAGCGGGGGAAGACCGACGTTGCCCTGAGGACGGTCCTCATGAGGCTGGTCTCTCCAGGCGCCCTCGCGAGGATGATCCTGCCAGTGGTCCTCGCGAGGATGGTCGCGCCACTCCTGGCGTGGGCCACGGTCGTCCCAGTGTCCGCCACCAGGTCCTCCTCCTCGGCCGTAGCCACGGTCGCTGCGTTTGGGGCGTCGACCAAAGCGTCCTTCGCGAATGGCTCTGAGCTCTTGACAGTCACTGGTGTTGTGAGTGTTCAGGTTGTGGAAGGCGCAGAACGGCCGGCTGTTCTTGGATGACTCGGGCTGGTCTCTGCCCTGCTTGGTGTCGGGCTCCGCTGCCAGCACGGCCGCTTCCTTGCGCTTCACGTCCTTGGCCTTGGCCTTCTTCTCCTCTACGCCCGCAGCTGGAAGCTCGAGGAGGGAAAGGCTCCCCTCCTCAGCTCTCTCGCACTTGGTCGCCAGGTTGAACAGTTCCTGAGACATGCACAGCTCCTCGTGGATAGCGAGCTATTCCTTCATCTTGACGTCACGGACGCCATCTGAGAACGCGGAGATGATGGCCTCGTCCATGAGCTTGGGGATCTTGAGGCAAGTGTTGTTGAAGCGCTGGATGTACTTCTGGAGGGTCTCTCCTGGTTGTTGCTTGATGCGGCGCAGGTCGCCCGCGGCCGTCGGGCGGTCACGGGTGCCCTGGAAGTTGGCGACGAAGCGGTCGTGCATCTCGTCCTAGGAGGAGACCGAGCCTTGCGGCAGGTTCAGGAGCCAGGAGTGGGCACCATCCTTGAGAGCCATAGGGAACTAGTTCGCCATGACTTTCTCATCGCCATTGGCTGCTTCGATGCTCAGCTCGTAGAGCTGCAGGAACTCCGCGGGGTCGGCGGTGCCGTCGTAGCGAGGGGGCAGATCCGGCTTGAACTTGCCCGGCCACGCGACGCTACGCAGCTCGGCGGTGAAGGCGCGGCAGCCGACCGTGGTCGCCGGGGCCTGCCTCAGAGGTGGAGCTTGGTCTTGATGAGGTCCACGCGCCGCCACCGCCGACAGCGCGCGGTCTTGACGAGGCGGCGCGGGGAGCACAGGCGCAACTTCTCGCGGCCGAGGGATTTCTCGGCAGCTCCTCTCTTCGAGCGCGGGCACCGGGCGTGGTGGATCGCACCGTGGGGCCGCGCGCCTTGGCGCCAAGGCATAGTCTTGGGGCAGAGGTGGTGGAGGCGCGCCATGAGCCACGTCCCCCGTGGCTGGCGAAGGGTGAGGTAGAGAGAGGGACGGCGCCGGGGAGCCTCCTGCAGTGCGGACGAGCTCGGCGACACGGTCGAGCCACTCCTCGTAGAGGTCGTCGACCGGGCGGTAGCGCAGGAGCTCGTTCGCCGCAAGGAGCGCGGCCCGTGCATCCATGGGAGCGCGGCGTGCATGAGACGAAGAACCGGCCGCGGTCAGCGATGGAGTGGCAGTGCAGCCGTCCTGCCGCACCGATGGGTGCAGCGAGAACGCTTGCTGCTCGTTCCCCGCCGGGCCGGTGGCGGCGTTGGCGGCGAGAGATGGAGAACGACGAGGTGGCCCACCGACGGGAGCCGTCTGAGCAACGCGGGCGTTGAGGGCAGCCCGACGCTCAGCTCGAGTGCGGCGAGCGTCCGCCATGGAGGCGATGAAGCGACGGAGCAACGGATCGACGAAAGGGAAGCTACGGCGCCCCCCTACTTTGCGCACCAAATGTCAGATCTCGGGTTCCGGCGAAACCCTTAAGGTTCGAACTCTGGGGTGCGCGCAAAGTTCTTTCCCTCCTACCGATCCACGCCCTAGCTCACTAAGATCTCACGGACGAACTCGACGAACTCGCAACACAGAAAGACACGAGATTTATACTGGTTCGGGGCACCGTTGTGGTGTAACACCCTACTCCAGTGTGTGGTGGTGGATTGCCTCTTGGGTTGATGATGAACAGTACAAGGGGAAGAACAGCCTCCTGAGGTTGAGGTGTTCTTGTGCTTGGTGGACTTGTGTGGGTCTGGATTCGATCGCCTCTACTGTGGTGGCTAGCTCTACTTATATAGGCCCTGGTCCTCTCCCCAAATATTGAGCGGGAAGGGAGCCAACAACGGCGGGCAAATTTGAAAGGGGACAGCTAGTACAAGCTATCCTGACAAAAGTGGTCTTCGCCTGCTAAAGGCTCTGGTGGTGACGCCGTCTTGGGCTCCATGGTGACCTCCACCTTGCCGTCCTACTGGCCTTGGTCTCGTTGCACTGATATGGAAACCTTTGCTAGATGCCTCGGTACTCCGCGCCTGCGCCTGCCTCCTTAGCACCAAAGAGGAAACAAGGACGCTGCGTGCCCTGGCGCCCGCCTGGTGTCGATCGTCATGGCTCACGTCACGACAGCCTCGCGAGGTTTGCCCCGCCTTGATATCTCCGCTCCTCGTGAGCCTGCCTGGCTAGGCCGCTCCTGAGGAGGTCTTGCGTCGTCCGCCTCGCGAGGCTTGGCCCCTCGTGAGGGTCTTGGGTGCCTTGTCGATGAAGACGGGCCGTACGGCCCGCTAGCTTAGCCACGCCGTGGGCCGCAGGCAGGCAAGTCTGGGGACCCACGTTCCCAGAACGCCGACAACTACTGTGCTGCACACTGCTCATGGTGTGGGGATGACCATCGATATGGCAGTTCACGATGCTGCTTATGCAGCTCTGACACGTCTTCGTGGAGAGTATCGGGAGTTGGACACCTCCCCTTTCAGGCACATTGCTATCGCATCCGATGTTGGTGCGGAAGGATACTACACTGCTGCCTACTCCACTGTCACCCGAGAGCCCTTCTACCATCAGAACTTGGCTCTGCATGCTGATGGGCTAGATCGAGCTAACCGAGCTCTTCGCCACGAGTTGTACACCACCCGTCAGCACCTTTACCGTGCTCTGACGCTGTTGCACCCCCTTGTCCAATCAGATGGTCTACCGCATTCTACGATCTACCCAGCCAGGACCGTGATGCCCCAGGGTGTCGGCTGGACAGATGTGGGAGGCTGCTCTCCCGCACTTGGTCCTCTTCTACCACCTGAGCGTCGGGTTCTGCACCAGAGTATCCGTGGACCCTAGGTTGCTGACGTGGAGTTCCCGATGCGACACTACCAGCTTTCAGGCTACACCTACCTCCACAGTTCCTCCTGGGACTGATGGAGGCTTGCTTGTTAGTGTTAGATGCATTCGCCGTGAGCCTGCGTGCCGCCTATGATGTCTTTAGTCTATGTACTGAATTCTGTGTACCGAACTCTATGCATGATCCCTTTTGTAAGATATGCCGACTACTATGTAGTATCTATCATGCTCCTTTCATTATGCATGTTTCATCATGAATGATTCTTGTCCTTGCAAATTTCTCAATGTTGAACTACCCCTGTTATATATTAGCTGGATGGTTAGACCAGTTGGTCGTTGATACGTCTCCAACGTATCTATAATTTTTTATTGTTCCATGCTATATTATATTCTGTTTTGGACATTATTGGGCTTTATTATACACTTTTATATTATTTTTGGGACTAACCTATTACCGGAGGCCCAGCCCAGAATTGCTGTTTTTTGCCTATTTCAGAGTTTCGGAGAAAAAGAATATCAAACGGAGTCCAAACGGAATGAAACCTTCGGGAACGTGATTTTCGGAATGAACGTGATCCAGAGGACTTGGACCCTACGTCAAGACATCAACTAGGAGGGCACGAGGTAGGGGGCGCGCCTACCACCCCCCAGGCGCGCCCTCCACCCTCATGGGTGTTGGAAATATGCCCTAGAGGCAATAATAAATGATTATTATTATATTTCTTTGTTCATGATAATGGTCTATTGTTCATGCTATAATTGTGTTATCCGGAAATCGTAATGCATGTGTGAATACATAGACCACAACGTGTCCCTAGTAAGCTTCTAGTTGACTAGCTCGTTGATCAACAGATAGTCATGCTTTCCTGACTATGGACATTGGATGTCATTGATAACAGGATCACATCATTAGGAGAATGATGTGATGGACAAGACCCAACCCTAAGCATAGCATAAAAGATCGTGTAGTTCGTTTGCTAGAGCTTTTCCAATGTCAAGTATCTTTTCCTTAGACCATGAGATCGTGTACCTCCCGGATGCCGTAGGAGTGCTTTGGGTGTGCCCAACGTCACAACGTAATTGGGTGACTATAAAGGTACACTACGGGTATCTCGGAAAGTGTCTGTTGGGTTGACACGGATCGAGACTGGGATTTGTCACTCCGTATGACCGAGAGGTATCTCTGGGCCCACTCGGTAATGCATCATCATAATGAGCTCAATGTGACTAAGGAGTTAGCCACGGGATCATGCATGACGGTACGAGTAAAGTGACTTGCCGGTAACGAGATTGAACAAGGTATTGGGATACCGACTATCGAATCTCGGGCAAGTAACGTACCGATTGACAAAGGGAATTGTATACGGGATTGATTGAATCCTCGACATCGTGGTTCATCCGATGAGATCATCGTGGAACATGTGGGAGCCAACATGGGTATCCAGATCCCGCTGTTGGTTATTGACCGGAGAGGCGTCTCGGTCATGTCTGCATGTCTCCCGAACCCGTAGGGTCTACACACTTAAGGTTCGGTGACGCTAGGGTTGTAGAGATATTAGTATGCGGAAACCCGAAAGTTGTTCGGAGTCCCGGATGAGATCCCAGACGTCACGAGGATTTCCTGAATGGTTCGGAGGTGAATAATTATATATAGGAAGTCCAGTTTCGGCCAACGGGAAAGTTTCAGGGGTTATCGGTATTGTACCGGGACCACCGGAAGGGTCCCGGGGGTCCACCGGGTGGGGCCACCTATCCCGGAGGGCCCCATGGGCTGAAGTGGGAAGGGAACCAGCCCTTAGTGGGCTGGGGCGCCCCCCATGGGCCTCCCCCTGCGCCTAGGGTTGGAAACCCTGGGGGTGGGGGGCGCCCCACTTGACTTGGGGGGGAAGTTTCCCCCTGGCCGCAGCCCCCCCTTGTAGATGGGTTCCAGGGCCGGCGCCCCCCCTCCAGGGGGCCTATATAAAGGGGGGAGGGAGGGCTGCCGTACCCTAGCCCTTGGCGCCTCCCTCTCCCCCTGCAACACCTCTCCCTCCCGCTTGCGCTTGGCGAAGCCCTGCCGGGATCCCGCTACTTCCACCACCACGCCGTCATGCTGCTGGATCTCCATCTACCTCTCCTTCCCCCTTGCTGGATCAAGAAGGAGGAGACGCCGCTGCTCCGTACGTGTGTTGAACGCGGAGGTGCCGTCCGTTCGGCACTTGGTCATCGGTGATTTGGATCACGGCGAGTACGACTCCATCAACCCCGTTCATTAGAACGCTTCCGCTCGCGATCTACAAGGGTATGTAGATGCTCTCCTTTCCCCTCGTTGCTAGTATACTCCATAGATGGATCTTGGTGATGCGTAGGAAATTTTAAAATTCTGCTACGATCCCCAACAGTGGTATCAGAGCCAGGCTTATGCGTAGTTACTAAGCACGACTAGAAAACAAAGCAGTTGTGGGCGTAGATGTTGCCAATTCTTCTTGCCGCTACTAGTCTTATCTTGTTTCGGCGGTATTGTGGGATGAAGCGGCCCGGACCGACCTTACACGTACGCTTACGTGAGACAGGTTCCACCGACTGACATGCACTAGTTGCATAAGGTGGCTAGCGGGTGTCTGTCTCTCCCACTTTAGTCGGAATGGATTCGATGAAAAGGGTCCTTATGAAGGTTAAATAGAAATTGGCATATCACGTTGTGGTTTTACGTAGGTAAGAAACGTTCTTGCTAGAAACCTATACAAGCCACGTAAAAACTTGCAACAACAATTAGAGGACGTCTAACTTGTTTTTGCAGCATGTGCCTTGTGATGTGATATGGCCAGAAGATGTGATGAATGATATATGTGATTTATGAGATTGATCATATTCTTGTAATAGGAATCACGACTTGCATGTCGATGAGTATGACAACCGGCAGGAGCCATAGGAGCTGTCTTTATTTTTTGTATGACCTGCGTGTCATTGAAGAACGCCATGTAAATTACTTTACTTTATTGCTAAACGCGTTAGCCATAGAAGTAGAAGTAATCGTTGGCGTGACAACTTCATGAAGACACAACGATGGAGATCATGGTGTCATGCCGGTGACGAAGATGATCATGACGCCCCGAAGATGGAGATCAAAGGAGCAGAATGATATTGGCCATATCATGTCACTATTTGATTGCATGTGATGTTTATCATGTTTTGCATCTTATTTGCTTAGAACGACGGTAGTAAGTAAGATGATCCCTTATAATAATTTCAAGAAAGTGTTCCCCCTAACTGTGCACCGTTGCGAAGGTTCGTTGTTTCGAAGCACCACGTGATGATCGGGTGTGATAGATTCTAACGTTCGCATACAACGGGTGTTGACGAGCCTAGCATGTACAGACATGGCCTCCGAACACACGCAATACACTTAGGTTGACTTGACGAGCCTAGCATGTACACACATGGCCTTGGAACACGGAAGACCGAAAGGTCAGCATGAGTCGTATAGAAGATACGATCAACATGAGATGTTCACCGATCTTGACTAGTCCGTCTCACGTGATGATCGGACACGGCCTAGTTAACTCGGATCATGTTTCACTTAGATGACTAGAGGGATGTCTATCTGAGTGGGAGTTCATTGAGTAATTTGATTAGATGAACTTAATTATCATGAACTTCGTCTAAAATCTTTACAATATGTCTTGTAGATCAAATGGCCCACGTTGTCCTCAACTTCAACGCGTTCCTAGAGAAAACCAAGCTGAAAGATGATGGCAGCAACTATACGGACTGGGTCCGGAACCTGAGGATCATCCTCATAGCTGCCATGAAAGATTATGTCCTAGAAGCACCGCTAGGTGAAGCACCAATCCCAGAGAACGAAGACGTTATGAACGCTTGGCAATCACGTGCTGATGATTACTCCCTCGTTCAGTGTGGCATGCTTTACAGCTTAGAACCGGGTCTCCAAAAGCGTTTTGATAAACATGGAGCATATGAGATGTTCGAAGAGTTGAAAATGGTTTTCCAAGCTCATGCCCGGGTCGAGAGATATGAAGTCTCCGACAAGTTCTCCAGCTGTAAAATGGAGGAAAATAGTTCTGTTAGTGAGCACATACTCAGAATGTCTGGGTTACACAACCGCTTGTCTCAGCTGGGAGTTAATCTCCCGGATGACGCGATCATTGACAGAATCCTTCAGTCGCTTCCACCGAGCTACAAGAGCTTTGTGATGAACTTCAATATGCAGGGGATGGAAAAGACCATTCCTGAGGTATATTCAATGCTGAAATCAGCGGAGGTGGAGATCAGAAAGGAACATGAAGTGTTGATGGTGAATAAAACCACTAAGTTCAAGAAAGGCAAGGGCAAGAAGAACTTCAAGAAGGACGGCAAGGGAGTTGCCACGCCCGGTAAGCCAGTTACTGGGAAGAAGTCGAAGAATGGACCCAAGCCTGAGACTGAGTGCTTTTATTGCAAGGGAAGTGTTCACTGGAACCGGAACTGCCCCAAATACTTAGCGGACAAGAAGGCCGGCAACACCAAAGGTATATGTGATATACATGTAATTGATGTGTACCTTACCAGTACTCGTAGTAGCTCCTGGGTATTTGATACCGGTGCGGTTGCTCAGATTTGTAACTCAAAACAGGAACTGCGGAATAAGCGGAGACTGGCAAAGGACGAGGTGACGATGCGCGTCGGGAATGGTTCCAAGGTCGATGTGATCGCCGTCGGCACGCTGCCTCTACATTTACCTATGGGATTAGTTTTAAACCTCAATAATTGTTATTTAGTGCCAGCTTTGAGCATGAACATTGTATCTGGATCTTGTTTAATTCGAGATGGCTACTCATTTAAATCCGAGAATAATGGTTGTTCTATTTATATGAGAGATATGTTTTATGGTCATGCCCCGCTGGTCAATGGTTTATTCTTGATGAATCTCGAACGTGATGTTACACATATTCATAGTGTGAATACGAAAAGATGTAAAGTTGATAACGATAGTCCCACATACTTGTGGCACTGCCGCCTTGGTCACATTAGTGTCAAGCGCATGAAGAAGCTCCATGCAGATGGACTTTTGGAGTCTCTTGATTACGAATCATTTGACACGTGCGAACCATGCCTCATGGGTAAGATGACCAAGACTCCGTTCTCCGGAACAATGGAGCGAGCAACCAACTTATTTGAAATCATACATACCGATGTGTGCGGTCCAATGAGTGTTGAGGCTCGCGGAGGATATCGTTATGTTCTCACTCTCACTGATGACTTAAGTAGATATGGGTATGTCTACCTAATGAAACACAAGTCTGAAACCTTTGAAAAGTTCAAGGAATTTCAGAGTGAGGTTGAGAATCAACGTGACAGGAAAATAAAGTTCTTACGATCAGATCGTGGTGGAGAATATTTAAGTCACGAATTTGGTACGCACTTAAGGAAATGTGGAATCGTTTCACAACTCACGCCGCCTGGAACACCTCAGCGAAATGGTGTGTCTGAACGTCGTAATCGCACTCTATTGGATATGGTGCGATCTATGATGTCTCTTACCGATCTACCGCTCTCATTTTGGGGCTATTCTTTAGAGACTGCCGCATTCACTTTAAATAGGGCTCCGTCGAAATCCGTTGAGACGACACCGTATGAATTATGGTTTGGGAAGAAACCTAAGCTGTCGTTTCTAAAAGTTTGGTTATGCGATGCTTATGTCAAGAAACTTCAACCTGAAAAGCTCGAACCCAAGTCAGAAAAATGCGTCTTCATAGGATACCCTAAGGAAACCATTGGGTATACCTTCTACCTCAGATCCGAAGGCAAGATCTTTGTTGCCAAGAATGGGTCCTTTCTGGAGAAAGAGTTTCTCTCGAAAGAATTAAGTGGGAGGAAAGTGGAACTTGATGAGGTGATAGTCACTTCTTCCGAACCGGAAAGTAGCGCAGCGCGGGAAGATGTTCCTGTGGTGCCTACACCGACTAGGGAGGAAGTTAATGATGATGGTCATGAAGCTTCGGATCAAGTTACTGCTGAACTTCGTAGGTCCACAAGGACACGTTCCACACCAGAGTGGTACGGCAACCCTGTCCTGGAAATCATGTTGTTAGACAACGGTGAACCTTCGAACTATGAAGAAGCGATGGCGGGCCCGGATTCCGACAAATGGCTAGAAGCCGTGAAATCCGAGATAGGATCCGTGTATGAAAATGAAGTATGGACTTTGACTGACTTGCCCGATGATCGGCGAGCCATAGAAAATAAATGGATCTTTAAGAAGAAGACGGACGCGGATGGTAATGTTACCATCTATAAGGCTCGACTTGTCGCTAAGGGTTATCGACAAGTTCAAGGGGTTGACTACGATGAGACTTTCTCACCCGTAGCGAAGCTAAAGTCCGTCCGAATCATGTTAGCAATTGCCGCGTTCTATGATTATGAGATATGGCAAATGGACGTCAAAACGGCATTCCTTAACGGCTTTCTTAAGGAAGAATTGTATATGATGCAGCGGGAAGGTTTTGTCGATCCTAAGAATGCTAACAAGGTATGCAAGCTCCAGCGCTCCATCTATGGGCTGGTGCAAGCATCTCGGAGTTGGAACATTCGTTTTGATGAGATGATCAAAGCGTTTGGGTTTACACAGACTTATGGAGAAGCCTGTGTTTACAAGAAAGTGAGTGGGAGCTCCGTAGCATTTCTCTTATTATATGTGGATGACATACTATTGATGGGAAATGATATAGAATTCTTGGAAAGTACAAAGGCCTATTTGAATAAGTGTTTTTCAATAAAGGACCTTGGAGAAGCTGCTTATATATTAGGCATCAAGATCTATAGAGATAGATCAAGACGCCTCATTGGTCTTTCACAGAGTACGTACCTTGACAAGATATTGAAGAAGTTCAATATGGATCAGTCCAAGAAGGGGTTCTTGCCTGTATTGCAAGGTGTGCAATTGAGCACGGCTCAATGCCCGACCACGGCAGAAGATAGAGAAAAGATGAGTGTCATCCCCTATGCCTCGGCCATAGGGTCTATTATGTATGCCATGCTGTGTACTAGACCTGATGTAAACCTTGCCGTAAGTTTGGTAGGAAGGTACCAAAGTAATCCCGGCATGGAACACTGGACAGCGGTCAAGAATATCCTGAAGTACCTGAAGAGGACTAAGGATATGTTTCTCGTTTATGAAGGTGACGAAGAGCTTGTCGTAAAGGGTTACGTCGACGCTAGCTTCGACACAGATCTGGATGACTCGAAGTCACAAACCGGATACGTGTATATTTTGAATGGAGGGGCAGTAAGCTGGTGCAGTTGCAAGCAAAGCGTCGTGGCGGGATCTACATGTGAAGCGGAGTACATGGCAGCCTCAGAGGCAGCGCAAGAAGCAATCTGGATGAAGGAGTTCATTACCGACCTAGGGGTGATTCCCAATGCGTCGGGCCCAATGACTCTCTTTTGTGACAACACTGGAGCTATTGCCCTTGCCAAGGAGCCCAGGTTTCACAGGAAGACCAGGCATATCAAGCGTCGCTTCAACTCCATTCGTGAAAGTGTTCAAAATGGAGACATAGATATTTCTAAAGTACATACGGACCTGAATGTAGCAGATCTGTTGACTAAACCTCTCCCTAGAGCAAAACATGATCAACACCAGAACGCTATGGGTGTTCGATTCATCACAATGTAACTAGATTATTGACTCTAGTGCAAGTGGGAGACTGTTGGAAATATGCCCTAGAGGCAATAATAAATGGTTATTATTATATTTCTTTGTTCATGATAATTGTCTATTGTTCATGCTATAATTGTGTTATCCAGAAATCGTAATGCATATGTGAATACATAGACCAAAACATGATCATATCTAGTTGACTAGCTCGTTGATCAACAGATAGTCATTGTTTCCTCCACCCTCGTGGGCCCCCTGTTGCTCCACCGACGTACTCCTTCCTCCTATATATACCTACGTACCCCCAAACTACCAGATACGGAGCCAAAAACCTAATTCCACCGCCGCAACCTTCTGTACCCGTGAGATCCCATCTTGGGGCCTTTTCTGGAGCTCCGTCGGAGGGGGCATCGATCACGGAGGGCTTCTACATCAACACCATAGCCTCTCCGATGATGTGTGGGTAGTTTACCTCAGACCTTCGGGTCCATAGTTATTAGCTAGATGGCTTCTTCTCTCTTTTTGGATCTCAATACAATGTTCTCCCCCTCTCTCGTGGAGATCTATTCGATGTAACCTTCTTTTGCGGTGTGTTTGTTGAGACCGATGAATTGTGGGTTTATGATCAAGTTTATCTATGAACAATATTTGAATCTTCTCTGAATTCTTTTATGTATGATTGGTTATCTTTGCAAGTCTCTTCGAATTATCAGTTTGGTTTGGCCTACTAGATTGATCTTTCTTGCAATGGGAGAAGTGCTTAGCTTTGGGTTCAATCTTGCGGTGTCCTTTCCCAGTGACAGTAGGGGCAGCAAGGCCCGTATTGTATTGTTGCCATCGAGGATAACAAGATGGGGTTTATATCATATTACATGAGTTTATCCCTCTACATCATGTCATCTTGCTTAAAGCATTACTCTGTTCTTATGAACTTAATACTCTAGATGCATGCTGGATAGCGGTCGATGTGTGGAGTAATAGTAGTAGATGCAGGCAAGAGTCGGTCTACTTGTCTCGGACGTGATGCCTATATACATGATCATACCTAGATATTCTCATAACTATGCTCAATTCTGTCAATTGCTCAACAGTAATTTGTTCACCCACCGTAATACTTATGCTCTTGAGAGAAGCCACTAGTGAAACCTATGGCCCCCGGGTCTATTTTCCATTATATTAATCTTCCAACACTTAGTTATTTTTATTGCTTTCTATTTTACTTTGCATCTTTATCATAAAAATACCAAAAATATTATCTTATCATATCTATCAGATCTCACTCTCGTAAGTGACCGTGTAGGGATTGACAACCCCTTATCGCGTTGGTTGCGAGGATTTATTTGTTCGTGTAGGTGCGAGGGACTCGTGCGTGGCCTCCTACTGGATTGATACCTTGGTTCTCAAAAACTGAGGGAAATACTTACGCTGCTTTACTGCATCACCCTTTCCTCTTCAAGGGAAAACCAACGCTGTGCTCAAGAGGTAGCAATAAGGATTTCTGGCGCCGTTGCCGGGGAGTCTACCGCAAAATTCAACACACCAAGTACCCATCACAAACCCTTATCTCCTGCATTACATTATTTGCCATTTGCCTCTCGTTTTCCTCTCCCCCACTTCACCCTTGCCATTTTATTCGCCCTCTCTTTTTCGTTTGCCTCTTTTTCGCTTGCTTGCCATTATGGCTAGTCCCCTATCTTCTCCGTTGTCTCCGGAGAATGAAGTTCTTAATTTTAAACAAAGGGAAGGAGAAAATTTAAAAGACGCTTGGTATAGGATTTGCAATGCTCAAAATAAATCTACTAGGAAGCAATCCACTTCCGTTCTTCTCCGCAATTTTTATGTAGGCACTACTCCTTGGTACACATATGTTCTTGACACTATTACCGGAGGGAATTTCTTAGGTAGCCATACTTTTGATTCTTACTACATCACCCCCTCTTATGATTAATGGAACTATGTTAACTTTCGAGCATGTAATGCAAAAACTTGGAATAAAGTTGCTACTGTAGAGCTAATTGAAAATTTGGATAAAAAGATCCACAACCGAATCACTCAATATGGATCTAAAGTAGGAGTCACATTGAAAAATATTAAGGAGAAGGAACCCATAGTTAATGAGAAAATAAATCAGGATTCCACTAGAATTGATAAACTTGAGAATATCATTACCAACTTGGGAACCGCTTTTTCTTCCGTAAAGAATACTACAAGTCCTCCAACTAAAATTGCCAAGCTTATGTATGTTCCTAAAAATAAGGGTAGTATTCATCCCAATTTTTTTGCTATCATTAAGGAACCATTTGCTACAAATGAATTTTTCGATCTTGTGCCTAAAAGTTTGATAATTAATAAAAAGAAAGAAACTCCTAAGGATGATAGATGCTTCATTGAAGAATTGCCTACCAAAGATGGCAATACCTAGATCTATCCTTGCTATTATGCCTAGCTAGGGGCGTTAAACGATAGCGCTTGTTCGGAGGCAACCCAATTTTATTTTTAGTTTTTGCTTTTTGCTTCTGTTTAGGAATAAATCTTTGATCTATACTCTGGTTAGATGTCTTTTTATGTTTTAATTAGTGTTTGTGCCAAGTTAAACCTATAGGATCTTCTTGGATGATAGTTATTTGATCTTGCTGAAAATTCCAGAAACTTTCTGTTCACGAAAATAATTGTTAAAAATCACCAGAACGTGATAAAATATTGATTCCAATTGATACTGATCAATAAACAAATTGTCTAGGTCCTCCTATTTCGGTAGGTTTTTTGGAGTTCCATAAGTTTTCGTTAGTTACAGATTACTACAGACTGTTCTGTTTTTGACAGATTCTGTTTTTCGTGTGTTGTTTGCTTATTTTGATGAATCTATGGCTAGTAAAAGAGTTTATAAACCATAGAGAAGTTGGAATACAGTAGGTTTAACACCAATATAAATAAAGAATTATTTCATTACAGTAACTTGAAGTGGTATTTTGTTTTCTTTCGCTCACGGAGCTCACAAGATTTTCTGCTGAGTTTTGTGTTGTGAAGTTTTCAAGTTTTGGGTGAAAGATTTGATGGATTATGGAACAAGGAGTGGCAAGAGCCTAAGCTTGGGGATACCCATGGCACCCCCAAGATAATCTAAGGACACCTAAAATCCAAAGCTTGGGGATGCCCCGGATGGCATGCCCTCTTTCGTCTACTTCCATCGGTAACTTTACTTGGAGCTATATTTCTATTCACCACATGATATGTGTTTTGCTTGGAGCGTCTTGTATGATTTGAGTCTTTGCTTTTTAGTTTACCACAATCATCTTTTCTGTACACACCTTTTGAGAGGGACACATATGATTCGGAAATTATTAGAATACTCTATGTGCTTCACTTATATCTTTTGAGTTATATAGTTTTTGCTCTAGTACTTCACTTATATCTTTTAGAGCACGGTGGTGGTTTTGTTTTATAGAAACTATTATTCTCTCATGCTTCACTTAGATTATTTTGAGAGTCTTAAACAGCATGGTAATTTGCTTAAATAATCCTAATATGCTAGGTATTCAAGAATAGTAAAAACTTTCTTATGAGTGTGTTGAATACTAAGAGAAGTTTGATGCTTGATGATTGTTTTGAGACATGGAGGTAGTGATATCAAAGTTGTGCTAGTTGAGTAGTTGTGAATTTGAGAAATACTTGTGTTGAAGTTTGCAAGTCCCGTAGCATGCACGTATGGTAAACGTTATGTAACAAATTTGAAACATGAGGTGTTCTTTGATTGTCCTCCTTATGAGTGGCGGTCGGGGACGAGCGATGGTCTTTTCCTACCAATCTATCCCCCTAGGAGCATGCGCGTAGTGCTTGGTTTTTGATGACTTGTACATTTTTGCAATAAGTATGTGAGTTCTTTATGACTAATGTTGAGTCCATGGATTATACGCACTCTCACCTTTCCATCATTGCTAGCCTCTTCGGTACCGTGCATTGCCCTTTCTCACATTGAGAGTTGGTGCAAACTTCGCCGGTGCACCCAAACCCCGTGATATGATACGCTCTTTCACACATAAACCTCATATCTTCCTCAAAACCGCCACCATACCTACCTATTATGGCATTTCCATAGCCATTCCGAGATATATTGCCATGCAACTTTCCACCATTCCGTTTATCATGACACGTTCATCATTGTCATATTTCTTTGCATGATCATGTAGTTGACATAGTATTTGTGGCAAAGCCACCATTCATAATTCTTTCATACATGTCACTCTGGGTTCATTGCATGTCCCGGTACACCACCGGAGGCATTCATATAGAGTCATACTTTGTTCTAGTATCGAATTGTAATCATTGAGTTGTAAATAAATAGAAGTGTGATGATCATCATTTTCCAGAGCATTGTCCCAAGTAAGGAAAAAACTAAAGGCCATGAAAAAAAGAAGGCCCAAAAAGAAAAAAAGAAAAAAAGAGAGAAAAAGAGAGAAGGGACAATGTTACTATCCTTTTTACCACACTTGTGCTTCAAAATAGCACCATAATCTTCATGATAGAGAGTCTCTTGTTTTGTCACTTTCATATACTAGTGGGAATTTTTCATTATAGAACTTGGCTTGTATATTCCAACAATGGGCTTCCTCAAGTGCCCTAGGTCTTCCTGAGCAAGCAAGTTGGATGCACACCCACTTAGTTTCTTTTGTTGAGCTTTCATATATTTATAGCTCTAGTGCATCCGTTGCATGGCAATCCCTACTCCTTGCATTAACATCAATCGATGAGCATCTCCATAGCTCATTGATTAGCCTCGTTGATGTGAGACTTTCTCCCTTTTTGTCTTCTCCACATAACCCCCATCATTATATACTCTATTCCACCCATAGTACTATATCCATGGCTCACGCTCATGTATTGCGTGAAAGTTGAAAAGGTTTGAGATTACTAAAGTATGAAACAATTGCTTGGCTTGTCATCGGGGTTGTGCATGATGAGAGCATTCTTGTGTGACGAAAATGGAGCATGACTAAACTAAATGATTTTGTAGGGATGAACTTTCTTTGGCCATGTTATTTTGAGAGGACATAATTGCTTAGTTAGTATGCTTGAAGTATTATTATTTTTATGTCAATATTGAACTTTTATCTTGAATCTTTCGGATCTGAATATTCATACCACAATTAAGAAGAATTACATTGAAATTATGCCAAGTAGCATTCCACATCAAAAATTCTTTTTTATCATTTACCTACTCGAGGACGAGCAGGAATTAAGCTTGGGGATGCTTGATACGTCTCCAACGTATCTATAATTTTGTTCCATGCTATATTATATTCTGTTTTGGACACTATTGGGCTTTATTATACACTTTTATATTATTTTTGGGACTAGCCTATTAACCGGAGGCCCAGCCCAGAATTGCTGTTTTTTGCCTATTTCAGAGTTTCGCAGAAGAATATCAAACAGAGTCCAAACGGAATGACACCTTCGGGAATGTCATTTTTGAAACGAACGTGACCCAGAGGACTTGGACCCTACGTCAACACATCAACCAGGAGGGCA
>NC_057811.1:76212899-76221125 GCF_018294505.1 Triticum aestivum | reverse complement strand
CTCGTGGGCCCCCTGTTGCTCCACCGATGTACTCCTTCCTCCTATATATACCTACGTACCCCCAAACTACCAGATACGGAGCCAAAAACCTAATTCCACCGCCGCAACCTTCTGTACCCGTGAGATCCCATCTTGGGGCCTTTTCCGGAGCTCCGCCGGAGGGGGCATCGATCATAGTGGGCTTCTACATCAGCAACATGGCCTCTCCGATGATGTGTGAGTAGTTTACCTCAGACCTTCGGGTCCATAGTTATTAGCTAGATGGCTTCTTCTCTCTTTTTGGATCTCAATACAATGTTCTCCCCCTCTCTCGTGGAGATCTATTCGATGTAACCTTCTTTTGCGGTGTGTTTGTTGAGACCGATGAATTGTGGGTTTATGATCAAGTTTATCTATGAACAATATTTGAATCTTCTCTGAATTCTTTTATGTATGATTGGCTATCTTTGCAAGTCTCTTCGAATTATCAGTTTGGTTTGGCCTACTAGATTGATCTTTCTTGCAATGGGAGAAGTGCTTAGCTTTGGGTTCAATCTTGCGGTGTCCTTTCCCAGTGACAGTAGGGGCAGCAAGGCACGTATTGTATTGTTGCCATCGAGGATAACAAGATGGGGTTTATATCATATTGCATAAGTTTATCCCTCTACATCATGTCATCTTGCTTAAAGCGTTACTCTGTTCTTATGAACTTAATACTCTAGATGCATGCTGGATAGCGGTCGATGTGTGGAGTAATAGTAGTAGATGCAGGCAGGAGTCGGTCTAGTTGTCTCGGATGTGATGCCTATATACATGATCATACCTAGATATTCTCATAACTATGCTCAATTCTGTCAATTGCTCAACAGTAATTTTCACCCACCGTAATACTTATGCTCTTGAGAGAAGCCACTAGTGAAACCTATGGCCCCCGGGTCTATTTTCCATCATATTAATCTTCCAACACTTAGTTATTTTTATTGCTTTCTATTTTACTTTGCATCTTTATCATAAAAATACCAAAAATATTATCTTATCATATCTATCAGATCTCACTCTCGTAAGTGACCGTGTAGGGATTGACAACCCCTTATCGCGTTGGTTGCGAGGATTTATTTGTTTGTGTAGATGCGAGGGACTCGTGCGTGGCCTCCTACTGGATTGATACCTTGGTTCTCAAAAATCGCGGGAAATACTTACGCTGCTTTACTGCATCACCCTTTCCTCTTCAAGGGAAAACCAACGCAGTGCCCAAGAGGTAGCAATCGTGGTCGTGGTGGCAACGCCCCACCACCGCCTGAGTACATGGCTGGTATGATCCAATAGCTTGAGATGAATCGCCAGTTCATGGAGAATATGATGGCTCAGTTCCCTTGCCCCAATATGAACCAGCAGCAAGCCTAAGTGACTCTGCAGGATTTCATGTGCCTCAACCCAACTGTGTACCGCAGCTCAACTCAGCCGATGGATGCTGATGACTGGCTCTGTGACATCACCTATGAGATGCAGTCTGCTGATGTAGCCCCTGCCCGCTATGTCACCTTTGCTTCCTTCTTTCTGAAGGGACCCGTAGCACAATGGTGGGACAGCCACAGGCATACTCTGCCAGCTGGAACAATCATCACCTGGCCAGATTTCCAAGCCGCTTCCCGTGCCTGCTGCATTCCTCAGGGAGTCATGGACCGGAAGAAGCGTGAGTTCCGCAACCTCAACCCAGGGCAACAAAACTGTCGAAGCTTATCAGCGGGAGTTTCTGGACTTATCCCGCTATGCTGAAGAGGACATTGCAACTGATGCTCGTAGACAGGAGAAGTTTCGTGACGGCCTTCAAGCTAACATCAAGCTCACACTGCTAGTGCATGACTTTACTGATTTCGCCACCCTGGTGAACAAGGACATCAATGTCAAAACTGGTCTGCAGGAACACCAGAGCTCTCACAGTCGCAACCGTGACAGGGGCTCATCTTCGGGCCCGCCCTCGCAGAAGCGTAAGATATGGATCCCGAACATCATGTACCGTCCAAATGCACCTGCCCCAAGGCAGACCTATGCTGCACCTCGTCTGCCTCCTCCACCATCTAGGCAGCCAAGGCTTCCAGCTCCACCACCCCAAGCTCCTGTTCCCACTCCCAATAATGGTCTGTGTTACAAGTGTGGTCAACCAGGTCATCGTGCCAGGGACTGCAATCAGAACCAGAATCAACTGGCCCTTCCCGCAGCTGGCCGTGGAAGCAACCAGCCCCGCAACAACAATACCAAGTCTTATGGTCGTGTTCATGTCGACCACGTTGATCTCAACGAAGCTCAAGACCAGCCTGCTACTGTGATGGGTACTCTTCTTGTAAATTCAGTACCAGCATGTGTTTTATTTGAATCAGGAGCATCGCATTCATTCATATCAGCAGAATTTTCATTCATGCATGGCATTAAATACGAAGAGATGAACACTCCGCTAGTGGTACACACCCCTGTGGGCCAATGTCAAACCTCTATGTTTAGTCACGACGTTCCTGTTGAAATTGAAGGATTGGAATTCCTTGTCTCTCCCATCGTACTGAAGTCCTATAGCATTGATCTCATTCTGGGAATGGATTGGTTGAAAGTGCATACTGCTTCTATAGTTTGCGCCACGAAGACCGTCCATCTGCTACACCCTTCCGATGAAATAATAAGCTACAATGCTCGTCTGGTTCAGAATGCCGAGGCAAGGCTTTATGCGTTGAATGCATTGGACGCTGCACCACTCAAGGGCATTGAAAACATTCCTGTCGTTTGTGAATTCCAAGACGTCTTTCCTGAAGAACTTCCAGGGATTCCCTCTGCTAGAGCTGTCGAATTCATCATCGACTTGAAACCAGGCACCACTCCTATAGCCAAGCGACCCTACAAGATGCCGCCGCATGGACTCATTGAGCTTAAGGAGGAAATCGACAAATCTCTTCGCAAAGGTTTCATTTGCCCAAGTTGCTCTCCTTGGGGAGCACCTTCTCTCTTTGTCAAGAAGAAGGATGGGACAAACCGATTAGTTCAAGACTACCGTCCTATAAACCAAGCTACCATTCAGAATAAATATCCTCTTCCTCGGAACAATGATCTGTATGATCAACTGGCTGGTTCTTCAGTGTTCTCTAAACTCGACTTGAGGTTGGGTTACCACCAGATCCGTGTTCGTGAAGAGGATATCCCAAAGACCGCCTTCGTGACTCGATATGGTTCATACGAGTACAACGTCATGTCTTTCAGCTTAACCAATGCTCCAGCCACCTTCTCTCGTCTGATGAACTATATATTCATGGATTGCCTCGACAAGTTCGTCGTGGTTTATCTGGATGATATCCTGGTATTTTCCAAGAACGAAGAGGAACATGCTGAACATCTTCGTCTTGTGCTGGAAAAGCTACGAGAGCATCAACTATATGCCAAGTTCTCCAAATGTGAATTCTGGCTACCCGAAGTAACCTATCTTGGGCATGTCATCTCTAAGGATGGTATTGCCGTCAACCCTGAACGAGTCCAGGCTATTCTTGACTGGACTCCTCTGAAGAACGTTAAGCAAGTCAGAAGTTTTCTCGGTCTCGCCAACTATTGCCGTCGATTCATCGAGAAATTCTCCAAGATCGCCAGGCCTCTGACTAACCTGTTGCATAAGGGCGTCAAGTTCCAATGGACAGACAAATGTCAGGAAAGTTTCCAGGAACTCAAAGACAAGTTGACTTCTGCCCCAGTGCTAGCTCCACCTGATACTAAGAAGTACTTCGTCATTTACTGCGACGCTTCCCGTCAAGGATTAGGTTGTGTCCTAATGCAAGACCGCAAAGTGATTGCTTATGCCTCTCGGCAATTGCGCCCTCATGAAGAGAACTACCCATTTGCTACCTCTTGAGCACTGCGTTGGTTTTCCCTTGAAGAGGAAAGGGTGATGCAGTAAAGCTGCGTAAGTATTTCCCTCAGTTTTTTAGAACCAAGGTATCAATCCAGTAGGAGGCCACGCACGAGTCCCTCGCACCTACACAAACAAATAAAAACCTCGCAACCAACGCAATAAAGGGGTTGTCAATCCCTTCACGGTCACTTACGAAAGTGAGATCTGATAGAGAAGATAAATAATATTTTTGGTATTTTTATAATGAAGATGCAAAGTAAACTAAAAGGAAATAAAAATAGCTAAGTGTTGGAAGATTAATATGATGGAAAATAGACCTGGGGGCCATAGGTTTCACTAGTGGCTTCTCTCGAGAGCATAAGTATTACGGTGGGTGAACAAATTACTGTTGAGCAATTGATAGAATTGAGCATAGTTATGAGAATATCTAGGTATGATCATGTATATAGGCATCACGTCCGTGACAAGTAGACCGACTCCTGCCTGCATCTACTACTATTACTCCACACATCGACCACTATCCAGCATGCATCTAGAGTATTAAGTTCAAAAGAACAGAGTAATGCTTTAGGCATGATGACATGATGTAGAGGAATAAACTCATGCAATATGAAATAAACCCCATCTTGTTATCCTCGATGGCAACAATACAATACGTGCCTTGCTGCCCCTACTGTCACTGGGAAAGGACACCGCAAGATTGAACCCAAAGCTAAGCACTTCTCCCATTGCAAGAAAGATCAATCTAGTAGGCCAAACCACACTGATAATTCGAAGAGACTTGCAAAGATAACCAATCATACATAAAAGAATTCAGAGAAGATTCAAATATTGTTCATAGATAAACTTGATCATAAACCCACAATTCATCGGTCTCAACAAACACACCGCAAAAGAAGATTACATCGAATAGATCTCCACGAGAATCGTGGAGAACTTTTTATTGAGATCCAAAGAGAGAGAAGAAGCCATCTAGCTAATAACTATGGACCCGAAGGTCTGAGGTAAACTACTCACACATCCTCAGAGAGGCTATGGTGTTGATGTAGAAGCCCTCCGTGATCAATGCCCCCTCCGGCAGGACGCCGGAAAAGGCCCCAAGATGGGATTTCACGGGTATAGAAGGTTGCGGCGGTGGAATTAGGTTTTCGTGGATGCTTCTCTTGGTTTGGGGGTATGTAGGTATATATAGGAGGAAGAAGTACGTCGGTGGAGCAACATGGGCCCCACGAGGGTAGAGGGCGCGCCCCCTACCTCGTGCCCTCCTGGTTGCTTTCTTGACGTAGGGTCCATGTCCTCTGGATCACGTTTGTTCCTAAAATCACGTTCCCGAAGGTTTCATTCCGTTTGGACTCTGTTTGATATTCTTTTTCTGCAAGACACTAAAATAGGCAAAAAAAACAGCAATTCTGGGTTGGGCCTCCGGTTAATAGGTTAGTCCCAAAAATAATATAAAAGTGTATAACAAAGCCCATTAATCATCCAAAACAGAATATAATATAGCATGAAGCAATCAAAAATTATAGTTACGTTGGAGGCGTATCACCAGTTCACGACCTCGAGCTACCTTCTCTTTAATCGTTGCGAGATCTTCACCAACCACCAAAGTTTGAAGTATATGTTTACTTAGCCAGACCTGAACCTCCGTCAGCAGAGATGGATGGAGATTGTTGCAGACTTTGACTTGGGTATTTCCAATACACCAGGCAAGGCTAATGTAATGGCTGATGCCTTGAGCCGCAAGTCTTACTGCAACCACCTCCAGGTTCACAAAGTTCAGCCCTTGCTTGTTGAAGAATTCAGAAAGCTGAACCTCCATATTGTTCCTCCGGGTGCACTCGCCCCCCCTCCTAAGGAGTTTCGCAAGATGAACCTCCGTGTTGTTACCCAGGGTTCCCTCAATACCCTGGATGTCGAACCAGATCTCTTGGACTCCATCAAGAGACTTCAGGGATATGACTCTCAAGCCCACAAGATTAAGCGCTACCTCCCCGAAGGAAAGCCCTCATTCTTCACTGTTGCTGATGATGGCACCTTGTACTTCAAGGGCCGCCTAGTGGTGCCATGTTCAGAGAAAAACCTGGATATGACACAGGAGGTTATGAAAGAAGCTCATGATACGCCTTTGTCTATTCATCCCGTTAGTACAAAGATGTACCAAGACATTCGTCAAAGATTCTGGTGGTCAAATATGAAGCAAGGCATTGCTCGCTATGTTGCTGAATGTGACGTTTGCCGTCGTATCGAAGCAGAACATCAAAGGCCTGCTGGAACTCTGCAACCTATCTCTATTCCTGAATGGAAATGGGACCATGTCGAGATGGACTTCGTCACTGGATTTCCCAAATCGCAGAAAGGTAATGATGATATTCTTGTCGTCATTAACCGGCTTTCTAAGGTTGCACATTTTCTGGCGGTCAAAGAAACGATCACTGCTAGTTAGCTTGCAACCCTCTATATGTCCAGAATTGTTTCACTTCACGGTATTCCACTGGTTATCAGTTCGGACCGTGGCAGCTTATTCACTTCAAGATTCTGGGCAAGTTTCCAAGAAGCTATGGGGACTCACTTATGTTTCAGTACTGCATTTCATCCTCAGTCGCAAGGGCAAGTTGAACGTGTCAACCAAGTTCTCGAAGACATCCTTCGAGCTTGTGTTATTTCCTTCGGCAAGAAATGGGAGGAATCTCTCCCGTATGCTGAGTTCTCTTATAACAATAGCTATCAAGCTAGTCTAAAGATGGCCCCTTTGAAGTATTATATGGACGAAAGTGCTGAACCCCTCTGAATTGGTCAGAAACTGGGGAACGTCCACTCTTTGGTCCGGATATTATCCAACATGCCGAAGAACAAGTCTGCATTATTCGCGAGAATCTCAAGACTGCTCAGTCGCGTTAGAAGAGTCAGTATGACCGTAAACATAAAGACATGGTCTATCAACCTGGCGAAAAGGCTTATCTTCGAGTTACACCAATGAAGGGTGCTCACCGCTTCGGGATCAAGGGCAAGCTAGCTCCTCGCTATATTTGCCCATTCACTATTCTAGAAAGGCGTGGAAAAGTGGCATATCAACTGGAGCTTCCGCCGAACCTTTCTCAGGTTCACGATGTGTTCCACGTGTCACAGCTCCGCCGATGCTTCAAGGATCCAATCCGAGCAGTGGATCATGAAGTGCTCGAATTGCAACAGTAACTCTCCTATAAAGAGCATTCGGTCCGCATTCTCGACCAAGCTGAACGCCACACACGTCAGAAGGCGATCAAGTTCCTCAAAGTCCAGTGGTCGCACCATTCTAAAGATGAAGCCACTTGGGAACGCGAGGACCGCCTGAGTGATGAATACCCCGCGCTGTTTCCTTCTACCTCCTAAATCTCGGGACGAGATTTCTTGTAGTGGAGGAGATTTGTAACGCCCAGATAATTAAGCTACAGTGAAACTCTGCTAATGATGCCACGCCAGCTCCGTTACTGTTGCTAATCTTTCGTTAGTTCATAACCGATTCAAAAATCAATTCAAAATATGGCAAAAAACAAAAGTTTTCAAACCTTGAAACAAAAATGTTCGGTGGGTGCCAAATATTGCACTGGTAATTATTGTGGAGAAAACAATTTTTTTGAATGTGCCTAAATATTTTAAAATGAAATAAAACAGGAAAGAAAATAAATAAAAAGAAAAAGTGAAAATAAAACAAAAGGAAAAGAAAACCCCCCACTGGATCAGGCGGCCCAGCTCACACCAGACCGGCCCACCTGGCCCAGCTAGCCAACAGCCGGCCCGGCCCCCTGGCTCGTCTCCCTTCCCTGTTCCCCCGACCCGGGTCGGAACAGGGGCGTGCTCCGCCCAAGCGCCTCGCCGGCACCGACGCAGGGAGGGGATAAGGCCGCCACGCCCCTCCGCCTCCTCGATCCCATCTCCCACTCACCCTCGCTCTCCCCCTCGGCTCTTGCGCCTCCCCTCCCCTCAAATCCACCTCGCTGCTTCCCCTTCCCCACCGCGTCCGAACGCCACCATGGACCCTGTAACTCCCAGATAATTAAGCTACAGTAATTCCCTACTGATGATGCCACATCACCACGATCACTGTTGTTAATCTCCCGATGATTCAATCCCGTTCAAATTCAAAATTCAAAATCAAGGCAAACGATAAAAGTTTCAAACATTAAAACTAAACTGTTCAAAATGGAACAAATAAATCCTAAGTAATAATGGAGGAGAAACCACACTTTTATAAAAAGTGTAAATACTCTAAAATGAGCAAAACAGCATCTAAAACCGATAATTAAATGCTTTTTATAATATATAAAATATTAAACTAATTTATTTGGGAGCCCAAGTTATTGTGACATTAGAATAAGTAGTAACAC
>NC_057811.1:76208013-76212121 GCF_018294505.1 Triticum aestivum | reverse complement strand
CCTCTCCTGGCCGGCGTCGTGGGCCCCGGCGGCCTCGTCCATGGCCTCGCCCGAGCAGCCTCCGGGCTCGCCTCGCGCCAGGCGCCCCTGCGCCCGCAAGCCCGTGCGCCCGCTTAGGCCCCTGGGGCCTATGACATATGGGCCCCGCCCACAGAACGTTTTTTTACAAAAAAATTAAAAAATATAATAATGAAAATAATTAATTAATTAACTAATTAATTAATTAATTAACTTAACTAATTTTGATTAATTAAACTAAACTACTAATTAAACTAATTAATCATGATTAGTTAGTATAGTCAATGACGAACGGGACCCACATGTCAGTTTGACCAGTCAACACCCCTGTTGACTGCTAACGTCATGCTGATGTCATGCTGACCTCAGCATGCACTGTTCTGTATAATGTTGAATTAAATTATTTAGATAAATCCTAAAAATGATTTAAAAACTTTAGAAAATCATATAAAATAAACCGTAGGTCAGGTGAAAAAACTTTGTACATGAAAGTTGCTCAGAACGACGAGACAAATCCGGATACGCAACCCGTCCGTCCGCCACACACCCCTAGCATATCGAACACGCAACTTTCCCACTCCGGTTCATCTGTCCGAAAAAGCGAAACACCGGGAATACTTTCCCGGATGTTTCCCCTCTTCGCCGTTATCACCTCCTGCCGCGTTAGATCACCTCTAGCACCGCGTATTGCCATGTTATGCTTTGTGATGCTTTGATTGCTCTGTTATTTATTGTGTCCCCCCTCCGTTACTTCTTTCCGGTAGACCCCAAGACCGCTGCCGGTACCCCTGTGATCGACTACATCGACGACGAACCCTTCTTGCCAGAGCAACCAGGCAAGCCCCCCCTTGATCACCAGATATCGCCCATTCTTCTCTATACCGCTTGCATTAGACTAGTGTAGCATGTTACTGATTTCGGTTAATCCTATTCTGTTGCATAGCATGTCATTGTTGCTACAGTTGTTACCCTTACTTGCTATCCTACTGCTTAGTATAGGATGCTAGTGTTCCATCAGCGGCCCTACACTCTTGTTCGTCTGCCCTGCTATACTAGTGGGTCGTGATCACTTCGGGAGGTGATCACGGGTATATACTATATACTTTATATACATGACACAAGTGGTGACTAAAGTCAGGTCGGCTCGTTGAGTACCCGCAAGTGATTCTGATGAGGGGGCTAAAAGGACAGGTGGCTCCATCCCGGTAGAGGTGGGCCTGGGTTCCTGACGGCCCTCGACTGTTACTTTATGGCGGAGCGACAGGGTAGGTTGAGACCACCTAGGAGAGAGGTGGGCCCGGCCCTGGTCGGCGTTCGCCGATACTTAACACACTTAACGAGATCTTGGTATTTGATCTGAGTCTGGCCATTTGGTCTATACGCACTAACCAACTACGTGGGAACAGTTACGGGCACTCGACGTCGTGGTATCAGCCGAAGCTCTTCTTGACGTCAGCGACGGAGCGGCCCGCGCCGTATTGGACTGGAACGCCTGCTAGGATAGGTCTGCTTCCGGCCGCGTACGCAACATGCAGGTGTGCAATGGGCAATGGGCCCAGACCCCTGCGCGCATAGGATTTTGACCAGCGTGCTGACCTCTCTGTTGAGCCTAGGTGGGGCTGCGACGTGTTGATCTTCCGCGGCCGGGCATGACCCAGAAAAGTGTGTCCGACCAAATGGGATCGAGCATGTTGGGTTATGTGGTGCACCCCTTCAGGGAAGTTTATCTATTCGAATAGCCGTGTCCCTCGGTAAAAGGACGACCCGGAGTTGTACCTTGACCTTATGACAACTAGAACTGGATACTTAATAAAACACACCCTTCCATGTGCCAGATATAACCCGGTGATCGCTCTCTAACAGGGAGACGAGGAGGGGATCGCCGGGTAGGTTTATGCTATGCGATGCTACTTGGTGAACTTACCATCTACTCTCTTCTACATGCTGCAAGATGGAGGCTGCCAGAAGCGTAGTCTTCGACAGGACTAGCTATCCCCCCCCTTATTCTGGCATTCTGCAGTTCACTCCACCGAGATGGTCCTTTACACATATACCCATGCATATGTAGTGTAGCTCCTTGCTTGCGAGTACTTTGGATGAGTACTCCCGGTTGCTTTTCTCCCTCTTTTCCCCTTTCTATACCTGGTTGTCGCAACCAGATGCTGGAGTCCAGGAGCTAGAGATCCCGAGGATGATTCTACATGGAGTTCGGCTTCGAGGAGTAGTTAGGAGGTCCCAGGCAGGAGGCCTTGCCTTTTCGATCGTTGCTACTTTTGTGCTAGCCTTCTTAAGGCAAACTTGTTTAACTTATGTCTGTACTCAGATATTGTTGCTTCCGCTGACTCGTCTATGATCGAGCACTTGAATTCGAGCCCTCGAGGCCCCTGGCTTGTAATTATGATGCTTGTATGACTTATTTATGTCGTAGAGTTGTGTTGTGATATCTTCCCGTGAGACCCTGATCTTGATCGTACACATTTGCGTGCATGATTAGTGTACGATTGAATCGGGGGCGTCAAAGACCCGCCGACGTGAAACGCGCGGCCACAGCCATCGCCTCGCCTCGCCAGCGTGTCCCTCGTCTCCGCCATCGTCTTCCTCGTCCACCGGTGGCCGCAGCTGGAGCTCGGAGGCACTGCTGCAACGGTCCCCTTCTTCCACATCTCCGGTCGCCGCCGTTCTTCACCAACTCCAGCGACGCCCCCTGCTGCTACTAAACCACCACGGGCCATCTTGCGTGCCGCACGGTGAGCTCCTCAGCCTCCTGCTCCTCCTCGTTAAGCCCCTCGCGCACCGTAGCTACCTCGTCGTCGTTGCCGTGAGCCCGTAGCCGCGGATCACCTCGCCGCCGTGGCCATGCTCTCTGTCGTGCTCGCCTGAGCACGACATCGTGTTCCTGGTGCTTCTAGGAACCCAACGCACCCGCGCACGCGCTTCCCCGTGGCCCCTAGCCCCTAGCTTGTTGAGCGCTCGAACGCGTCGCCGCACGCGCTCATCACCGGCGTTGCCACGGTGACCATTGGTCCCGTGCGTGTCACCGTTCCGCTTCTCCCATCGAGTAGGCACCGTAGGAACCTCGCGCAGCTCGCTTTGCGCCCCGTAGCCCCGTTCCCGTACCTCGCCCGGAGAACGTCGCCGCCGATGAGCTCGATGCGCCCTTCTCCGGCCACCGCAGCCCGCAAGACCACCACCAACCGACACGTCGTCGTCTTGTCGTTCTAACGCGCCCGGCCGCGATCGAAATGGTGCCCTGTGGGTGTTTTCCGACGATGCCCGAGGACACGCCGCCGCGAACGAGCTCGCCGGCGTGATTTCGACGAGTCGCCGGCCGTCGCTGAGCTGGCCTGATGCGTGGGCCCCCTTGTGTCGCTGACGGGTGGGCCCCGTTGAACCATTGACTCGGTCAGCGCTAACGTGGCTCCCCTGTGTCTATGACATGTGGGCCCCACGCCATAAACGAATAAAAATAAATAGATAAATTGCTAATTAATTAAATTAATTAATTAAAACCTTAATCTCTCACTGACTACTGGGCCCCACCCGCTAATTAACCCATTTAGTTAGTCTAAACCCCCCTGTTAGTGCCCCTGACAATGACATGTGGGTCCCACTGGACCCACCTGTCTGGTTTGACTGGTCAACCGACCAGTTGACCTGCTGACATCACTCTGATGTCATGCCTGCGTCATCGTTCACTATTCTGGATAATGTTTGATTTAAATAAATAATTAAAATCAGAAAATGATTAAATCTTTAGAAAATCATATAAAATAATCCGTAACTCAGATGAAAATACTTTCTACATGAAAGTTGCTCAGAACGACGAGACGAATCCGGATATGCAGCCTGTTCGTCCGCCACACATCCCTAACCTATCGAACTCGCAACTTTCCCCTCCGGTTCATCTGTTCAAAAACGCGAAACACCGGGAATACTTTCCCGGATGTTTCCCCCCTTCGCCGGTATCACCTACTACCGCGATTGGGCACACCTAGCATCACGCTTTGTCATGTCATGCATCATCATGCATTTGTTTGCATTGTATTTATTGTTTCTTCCCCCTCTTCTCTCACTAGACACCGAGACCGAC
>NC_057811.1:76191024-76207802 GCF_018294505.1 Triticum aestivum | reverse complement strand
GCTGAGCTTCCAGGCAAGCCCCCCCCCCCCCTTGATCACCAGATATCGCCTATTCTACTCTCTACTGCTTTCATTAGAGTAGTGTAGCATGTTACTGTTTTCCGTTAATCCTATCCTGATGCATAGCCTGTCCTTGCTACTACTGTTGTTACCTTTACCTGCAATCCTACCTACTTAGTATAGGATGCTAGTATTCCATCTGTGGCCCTACATTCTTGTCCGTCTGCCTTGCTATACTATCGGGTCGTGATCACTCGGGAGGTGATCACGGGTATATAGTTATATACTTTACATGATACCTGTGGTGACTAAAGTCGGGTCGGCTCGTGGAGTACCCGCGAGTGGATCTTTGTGGCGGAGTGACAGGGCAGGTTGAGACCACCTAGGCGAGAGGTGGGCCTGGCCCTAGTCGGCGTTTGCGGTTACTTTAAAATAACATGTTTAACGAGTTCTTGGTATTTGATCTGAGTCTGGCCACTGGCCTATACGCACTAACCAACTATGCGGGAACAGTTATGGGCACTCGGCGTCGTGGTATCAGCCGAAGCCTTCGTGACGTCAGCGACTGAGCGGCGCGCGCCGGATTGGACCGTAAGCCTGCACTTATATTAAGGGGGCTAGGTCTGTTTCCGGCCGCGTTCGCAACGTGCAGGTGTGCAATGGGCGATGGGCCTAGACCCCTGCGTGCATAGGATTTAGACCGGCGTGCTGACCTCTCTGTTGTGCCTAGGTGGGGCTGCGACGTGTTGATCTTTCGAGGCCGGGCATGACCCAGGAAAGTGTGTCCGGCCAAATGGGATCGAGCGTGTTGGGTAATATGGTGCACCCCTGCAGGGAAGTTTATCTATTCGAATAGTCGTGATCTTCGGTAACAGGACGACTTGGAGTTGTACCTTGACCTTATGAAAACTAGAACCAGATACTTAATAAAACACACCCTTCCAAGAGCCAGATATAACCCGGTGATCGCTCTCTAATAGGGCGACGAGGAGAGGATCGCCAGGTAGGAGTATGCTATACAATGATACTTGGTGAACTTGTTGGGGAACGTAGTAATTTCAAAAATTTCCTACGTACACGCAAGATCATGGTGATGCATAGCAACGAGAGGGGAGAGTGTGTCCACGTACCCTCGTAGACTAAAAGCGGAAGCGTTAGCACAACGCGGTTGATGTAGTCGTACGTCTTCACGATCCGACCGATCCAAGTACCGAACGCATGACACCTCCGAGTTCAGCACACGTTCAGCCCGATGACGTCCCTCGAACTCCGATCCAGCCGAGCTTTGAGGGAGAGTTCCGTCAGCACGACGGCGTGGTGACGATGATGATGTTCTACCGACGAAGGGCTTCGCCTATGCACCACTACGATATAATCGAGGTTGATTATGGTGGAGGGGGGCACCGCACATGGCTAAGAGATCAAGAGATCAATTGTTGTGTCTCCAAGGGGTGCCCCCCTCCCCGTATATAAAGGAGTTGAGGAGGGGGAGGGCCGGCCCTCTCTATGGCGCGCCCTAGGAGGAGTCCTACTCCCACCGGGAGTAGGATCACCCCCCCTTCCAAGTAGTAGGAGTAGGAGTCAAGGAAATGGAAGAGGGAAGAGAAGGAAGGAGGGGGCACCGCCCCTCCCCTTAGTCCAATTCGGACTAGTCAATGGGGGGCGCGCGGCCTGCCTCTCCATCTCCCCTAAATCCCAATAAGGCCCATATACTTCTTCCCCCGTATTCCCGTAACTCCCCGGTACTCCGAAAAATACCCGAACCACTCGGAACCTTTCCAATGTCCGTATATAGTCGTCGAATATATCAATCTTTACATCTCGACCATTTTGAGACTCCTCGTCATGTCCCCGATCTCATCCGGGACTCCGAACTACCTTCGGTACATCAATACACATAAACTCATAATATAACCGTCATGGAACTTTAAGCGTGCGGACCCTACGGGTTCGAGAACAATGTAGACATGACCGAGACACATCTCCGGTCAATAACCAATAGCGGAACCTGGATGCTCATATTGGCTCCCACATATTCTACGAAGATCTTTATCGGTCAAGCCGCATAACAACATATGTTGTTCCCTTTGTCATCGGTATGTTACTTGCCCGAGATTCGATCGTCGGTATCTCAATACCTAGTTCAATCTCGTTACCGGCAAGTCTCTTTACTCGTTCCTTAATACATCATCCCGCAACTAACTCATTAGTTACAATGCTTGCAAGGCTTATAGTGATGTGCATTACTGAGTGGGCCCAGAGATACCTCTCCGACAATCGGAGTGACAAATCCTAATATCGAAATACGCCAACCCAACAAGTACCTTTGGAAGCACCTGTAGAGCACCTTTATAATCACCCAGTTACGTTGTGACGTTTGGTAGCACACAAAGTGTTCCTCCGGTAAATGGGAGTTGCATAATCTCATAGTCATAGGAACATATATAAGTCATGAAGAAAGAAGTAGCAACATACTAAACGATCGAGTGCTAAGCTAACGGAATGGGTCAAGTCAATCACATCATTCTCCTAATGATGTGATCCCATTAATCAAATAACAACTCTTTGTCCATGGTTAGGAAACATAACCATCTTTGATTAACGAGCTAGTCAAGTAGAGGCATACTAGTGACACTCTGTTTGTCTATGTATTCACACATGTATCATGTTTCCGGTTAATACAATTCTAGCATGAATAATAAACATTTATCATGATATAAGGAAATAAATAATAACTTTATTATTGCCTCTAGGGCATATTTCCTTCAGTCTCCCACTTGCACTAGAGTCAATAATCTAGTTCACATCACGATGTGATTTAATACCAATAGTTCACATCACCATGTGATTAACACCCATAGTTCACATCGTCATGTGACCAACACCCAAAGGGTTTACTAGAGTCAATAATCTAGTTCACATCGCTATGTGATTAACACCCAAAGAGTACTAAGGTGTTATCATGTTTTGCTTTGTGAGAGAAGTTTAGTCAACGGGTCTGCCACATTCAGATCCGTATGTATTTTGCAAATTTCTATGTCAACAATGCTCTGGACGGAGCTACTCTAGGTAATTGCTCCCACTTTCAATATGTATCTAGATTGAGACTTAGAGTCATCTGGATCAGTGTCAAAATTTGCATCGACGTAACCCTTTACGATGAACCTTTTTGTCACCTCCATAATCGAGAAACATATCCTTATTCCACTAAGGATAATTTTGACCGCTGTCCAGTGATCTACTCCTAGATCACTATTGTACTCCCTTGCCAAAATCTGTTGGAAATATGCCCTAGAGGCAATAATAAATTGGTTATTATTATATTTCCTTGTTCATGATAATCGTTTATTATCCATGCTAGAATTGTATTGATTGGAAACTCAGATACATGTGTGGATACATAGACAACACCATGTCCCTAGTAAGCCTCTAGTTGACTAGCTCGTTGATCAATAGATGGTTATGGTTTCCTGACCATGGACATTGGATGTCATTAATAACGGGATCACATCATTAAGAGAATGATGTGATGGACAAGACCCAATCCTAAGCCTAGCACAAGATCGTGTAGTTCGTTTGCTCAGAGCTTTTCTAATGTCAAGTATCATTTCCTTAGACCATGAGATTGTGCAACTCCCGGATACCGTAGGAATGCTTTGGGTGTACCAAACGTCACAACGTAACTAGGTGGCTATAAAGGTGCACTACAGGTATCTCCGAAAGTGTCTGTTGGGTTGGCACGAATCGAGACTGGGATTTGTCACTCCGTGTAAACGGAGAGGTATCTCTGGGCCCACTCGGTAGGACATCATCATAATGTGCACAATGTGACCAAGGAGTTGATCACGGGATGATGTGAGTTACGGAACGAGTAAAGAGACTTGCCGGTAACGAGATTGAACAAGGTATAGGGATACCGACGATCGAATCTCGGGCAAGTAACATACCGATGGACAAAGGGAATTGTATACGGGATTGATTGAATCCTCAACATCGTGGTTCATCCGATGAGATCATCGAGGAGCATGTGGGAGCCAACATGGGTATCCAGATCCCGCTGTTGGTTATTGACCGGAGAGTCGTCTCGGTCATGTCTGCGTGTCTCCCGAACCCGTAGGGTCTACACACTTAAGGTTCGGTGACGCTAGGGTTGTAGAGATATTAGTATGCGGTAGCCCGAAAGTTGTTCGGAGTCCCGAATGAGATCCCGGACGTCACGAGGAGTTCCGGAATGGTCCGGAGGTAAAGATTTATATATGGGAAGTCTTGTTTTGGTCGCCGGAAAAGATTCGCACTTTATCGGTATTGTACCGGGAGTGCCGAAAGGGGTCCGGGGGTCCACCAGCCCCGGGGGGGCCACATGGGCTGTGGGGGGTGCGCCTTGGCCTATATGGGCCAAGGGAACCAGCCCCAAGAGGCCCATGCGCCAAGAGATAAGATAAATCCTAAAGGGGGAAGCCACCTCCGAGGTGCCTTGGGGAGGAAGGACTCCTCCCTGGCCGCACCCTTCCTTGGAGGAAGGGCCAAGGCTGCGCCCCCCCTCTCCCTTGGCCCTATATATAGTGGGGGGAGGGAGGGCAGCAGCAATCCAAGCCCTGGCGCCTCCCTCTCCCTCCCGTGACACACCTCCCTCCTCCCGCAGCGCTTGGCGAAGCCCTGTTGGAATCCCGCTACTTCCACCACCACGCCGTCGTGCTGCTGGATCTCCATCAACCTCACCTCCCACCTTGCTGGATCAAGAAGGAGGAGACGTCGCTGCTCCGTACGTGTGTTGAACGCGGAGGTGCCGTCCGTTCGGCGCTAGGATCATCGGTGATTTGGATCACGACGAGTACGACTCCATCAACCCCGTTCTCTTGAACGCTTCCGCTCGCGATCTACAAGGGTATGTAGATGCACTCCCCTTCCCCTCGTTGCTAGAGTACTACATAGATTGATCTTGGTGATGCGTAGAAAATTTTGAATTTCTGCTACGTTCTCCAACAGTGGCATCATGAGCTAGGTCTATGCGTAGTTTCTATGCACGAGTAGAACACAAAGTAGTTGTGGGGGTCGATTTTGTCAATTTACTTGCCGTTACTTGTCTTATCTTGATTCGGCGGCATCGTGAGATGAAGCGGCCCGGACCGACATTACACGTACTCTTACGTGAGACAGGTTCCACCGACTGACATGCACTAGTTGCATAAGGTGGCTAGCGGGTGTCTGTCTCTCCCACTTTAGTCGGATCGGATTCGATGAAAAGGGTCCTTATGAAGGGTAAATAGAAATTGGCATATCACGTTGTGGCTTTTGCGTAGGTAAGAAACGTTCTTGCTAGAATCCCATAGCAGCCACGTAAAAACTTGACAACAATTAGAGGACGTCTAACTTGTTTTTGCAGCATGTGCTATGTGATGTGATATGGCCAGAAGATGTGATGAATGATATATGTGATGTATGAGATTGATCATATTCTTGTAATAGGAATCACGATTTGCATGTCGATGAGTATGATAACCGGCAGGAGCCATAGGAGTTGTCTTTATTTTTTGTATGACCTGCGTGTCATTGAATAACGCCATGTAAATTACTTTACTTTATTGCTAAGCGCGTTAGCCATAGAAGTAGAAGTAATCGTTGGCGTGACAACTTCATGAAGACACGATGATGGAGATCATGATGATGGAGATCATGGTGTCATGCCAGTGACAAAGATGATCATGGTGCCCTGAAGATGGAGATCAAAGGAGCAAAATGATATTGGCCATATCATATCACTATTTGATTGCATGTGATGTTTATCATGTTATGCATCTTATTTGCTTAGAACGACGGTAGTAAGTAAGATGATCCCTCACTAAAATTTCAAGAGAAGTGTTCCCCCTAACTGTGCACCGTTGCGAAGGTTCGTTGTTTCGAAGCACCACGTGATGATCGGGTGTGATAGATTCTAACGTTCGAATACAACGGGTGTTGACGAGCCTAGCATGTATAGACATGGTCTCGGAACACATGCGAAACACTTAGGTTGACTTGACGAGCCTAGCATGTACAGACATGGCCTCGGAACACAAGAGACCGAAAGGTCGAACATGAGTCGTATAGTAGATACGATCAACATGGAGATGTTCACCGATGATGACTAGTCACGTGATGATCGGACACGGCCTAGTTTGACTCGGATCATGTATCACTTAGATGACTAGAGGGATGTCTATCTGAGTGGGAGTTCATTAAACAATTAGATGAAATTCATTATCATGAACATAGTCAAAAGGTCTTTGCAAATTATGTCATACGCTTTAGTTCTACTGTTTAAGATATGTTCCTAGAGAAAATTTAGTTGAAAGTTGGTAGTAGCAATTACCGTAAACTGAGGATTGTCCTCATTGATGCACAGAAGGCTTATGTCCTTAATGCACCGCATGGTGTGCTGAACCTCAGCGTCGTCTGTAGATGTTACGGAACATCAGAGATACACGTATTGATGACTACGTGATAGTTCAGTGCATAATGCTAACGGTTTAGAATTGTGGCACCAAAGACGTTTTTGAAACGTCGCAGAACATATGAGATGTTCCGAAGACTGAAATTGGGATTTCAGACTAGTGCCCACGTCAAGAGGTATGAGACCTCTGACAAGTTTCTTAAGCCTGCAAACTAAGGGAGAAAAGCTCAATCGTTGAGCATGTGCTCAGCTTGTCTGAGTATCACAATCGCTTGAATCGAGTGGGAGTTAATCTCCCAGATGAGATAGTGATGGTTCTCCATAGTCACTGCCACCAAGCTAGTAGAGCTTTGTGATGAACTATAACATATCAGGGATAGTTATGATGATCCTTGAGCTATTCGCGATGTTTGACACCGCGAAAGTAGAAATCAAGAAGGAGCATCAATTGTTGATGGTTAGTAAAACCACTAGTTTAAGAAGGGCAAGGGCAAAAGGGATACTTCATGAAACAGCAAGTCATTTGCTGCACTAGTGAAGAATCCCAAGGTTGAACCCAAACCCAAGACTAAGTGCTTCTGTAATGAGAGGAACGGTCACTGAAGCAGTACTACCCTAGATACTTGGTAGATGAGAAGGCAGGCAAGGTCGACAGAAGTATATTGGATATACATTATATGAATGTGTACTTTACTAGTACTCCTAGCAGCACCAGGGTATTAGATACCGGTTCGGTTGCTAAGTGTTAGTAAATCGAAATAAAAGCTGCGGAATAAACGGAGACTAGCTAAAGGTGAGATGACGATATGTGTTGGAAGTGTTTCCAAGGTTGATGTGATCAAGCATCGCATGCTCCCTCTACCATCGAGATTTGGTGTTTGCGTTGAGCATGATTGGATTATATTTATCGCAATACAGTTATTCATTTAAGGAGAATAATGGTTACTCTGTTTATTTGAACAATACCTTCAATGGTCTTGCACCTAAAATAAATCTCGATCGCAGTGATACACATGTTTGTGCCAAAAGATATAAGATAGTAATGATAGTACCACATACTTGTGGCACTGCCACTTGAGTCATATTGGTGTAGAACGCATGAAGAAGCTCCATGTAGATGGATCTTTGGACTCACTCATTTTTGAAAAGATTGAGACATGCGAACCATGTCTATTGGTATATATGCATGAAGAAACTCCATGCAGATGGATCGTTTGTACTCACTTGATTTTGAATCACTTGAGACATGCAAATCATACCACATGGGCAAGATGACTGAAAGGCCTCGTTTTCAGTAAGATGGAACAAGAGAGCAACTTGTTGGAAGTAATACATTTTGATGTATGCAGTCCAATGAGTGCTGAGGCATGCAGTGGATATCGTTATGTTCTTACTTCACAGATGATTTGAGTAGATGCTGAGAATATTTACTTGATAGGACACAAGTCTGAATTATTGAAAGGTTCAAGTAATTTCAGAGTGAAGTTGAAGATCGTCGTGACAAGAGGATAAAATGTCTGTGATATGATCATAGAGATGAGTATCTGAGTTATGAGTTTGGCACACAATTAAGACATTGTGGAAAGTGTTTCACAATTAATACCGCCTGGAACACCATAGTGTGATGGTGTGTCCGAACATCATAACTGCACCCTATTGGATATGGTGCATACCATGATGTTTCTTATTGAATTACCACTATCATTTATGGGTTAGGCATTAGAGACAACCGCATTCACTTTAAACAGGGCACCACGCAATTCCGTTGAGACGACACCGTTTAGAGAAACCTAAGTTGTCGTTTCTTAAAAGTTTGGGGCTGCGATGCTTATGTGAAAAAGTTTCAGGCTGATAAGCTCGAACCCAAAGCGGATAAATGATTCTTCATAGAATACCCAAAAACAGTTGGGTGTACCTCCTATTTCAGATCTGGAAGCAAAAGTAATTGCTTCTAGAAACAGGTCCTTTCTCGAGGAAAAGTTTCTCTCGAAAGAATTGAGTGGGAGGATGGTGGAGACTTGATAAGGTTATTGAATCGTCACTTCAACTAGTGTGTAGCAGGGCACAGGAAGTTGTTCCTGTGGCACCTACACCAATTGAAGTGGAAGCTTATGATAGTGATCATGAAACTTCGGATCAAGTCACTACCAAACCTCGTAGGACGACAAGGATGCGTAATACTTCAGAGTAGTACGTGATCCTGTCTTGGAAGTCATGTTGTTGGACAACGATGAACCTACGAGCTATGGAGAAGCGATGGTGGGCCCATATTCCGACAAATGGTTAGAAGCCATGAAATCCGAGATAAATGGATCTTTAAGAAGAAGACGGACGTGGACGGTAATGTTATCGTCTATGAAGCTCGACTTGTGGCAAAGAGTATTTCCACAAGTTCAAGGAGTTGACTACGATGAGATTTTCTCATCCGTAGCGATGCTTAAGTCCATCGGAATCATGTTAGCATTAGCTGCATTTATGAAATCTGGCAGATGGATGTCAAAACAAGTTTCCTTACCAGTTTTCGTAAGGAAAGGTTGTATGTGATACAATCAGAAAGGTTTTGTCGATCCTAAGGATACTAAAAGGTATGCTAGCTCCAGCGATCCTTCCATGGATTAGAGCAAACATCTCGGAGTCAGAATATACGCTTTGATGGAGTGATCAAAGTTTTTTGGGTTTATACAAAGTTTGTTAGAAACTTGTATTTACAATAAAGTGAGTGGGAGCGCTACAACATTTCTGATAAGTATATGTGAATGACATATTGTTGATCCGAAATGATGTAAAATTTCTGGAAAGCATAAAGGGTTGGTTGAAAGGAGTTTTTCAAAGAAAGACCTGGATAAAGCTGCTTACATATTGGGCATCAAGATCTATAGAGATAGATCAATACGCCCGATGATACTTTCAAAGAACACACACCTTGACATGATTTTGAAAGAGTTCAAAATAGATCAGCAAAGAAGGAGTTCTTGGCTGTGTTACAAGGTGTGAGTATTGAGTAAGACTCAAGACCTGACCACAGCAGAAGAGAGAGAAAGGACAAAGGTCGTCCCCTATGCTTTAGACGTAGGCTCTACAGTATGCTATGCTGTGTACCGCACATGAAGTGTGCGTTGCCATGAGTTGGTCAAGAGGGTACAATAGTGATTCGGGAAAGGATCTCATGACAGCGGTCGAACTTATCCTTAGTACCTAGTGGACTAAGGAATTTTCTCGATTATGGAGGTGAAAAGGAGTTCATCGTAAAGGGTTACGTCGATGCGAACTTTGACACTAATCCGGATGACTCTGAGTAGTAAACCGGATTCGTATAGTAGAGCAGTTATTTGAAATGGCTCCAAGTAGCGCGTGGTAGCATCCACAAGATGACATAGATATTCGTAAAGCACACACGGATCTGAAAGGTTCAGACCCGTTGACTAATAACCTCTCTCACAAGCATAACATGATAAAACCAGAACTCATTGAGTGTTAATCACATAGTGACTTGAACTAGATTGGTGACTCTAGTAAACTCTTTGGATGTTGGTCACATGGTGATGTGACCTATGAGTATTAATCACATGGTGATGTGGACTAGATTATTGACTCTAGTGCAAGTGGGAGACTGTTGGAAATATGCTAAATTGGTTATTATTATATTTCCTTGTTCATGATAATTGTTTATTATCCATGCTAGAATTGTATTGATTGGAAACTCATATACATGTGTGGATACATAGACAACACCATGTCCCTAGTAAGCCTCTAGTTGACTAGCTCGTTGATCAATAGATGGTTATGGTTTCCTGACCATGGACATTAGATGTCGTTGATAACGGGATCACATCATTAGGAGAATGATGTGATGGACAAGACCCAATCCTAAGCCTAGCACAAGATCGTGTAGTTCGTTTGCTCAGAGCTTTTCTAATGTCAAGTATCATTTCCTTAGACCATGAGATTGTGCAACTCCCGGATACCGTAGGAATGCTTTGGGTGTACCAAACGTCACAACGTAACTGGGTGGCTATAAAGGTGCACTACAGGTATCTCCGAAAGTGTCTGTTGGGTTGGCACGAATCGAGACTGGGATTTGTCACTCCGTGTAAACGCAGAGGTATCTCTCGACCCACTCGGTAGGACATCATGTGCACAATGTGACCAAGGAGTTGATCACGGGATGATGTGAGTTACGGAACGAGTAAAGAGACTTGCTGGTAACGAGATTGAACAAGGTATAGGGATACCGACGATCGAATCTCGGGCAAGTAACATACCGATGGACAAAGGGAATTGTATACGGGATTGATTGAATCCTCAACATCGTGGTTCATCCGATGAGATCATCGAGGAGCATGTGGGAGCCAACATGGGTATCCAGATCCTGCTGTTGGTTATTGACCGGAGAGTCGTCTCGGTCATGTCTGCGTGTCTCCCGAACCCGTAGGGTCTACACACTTAAGGTTCGGTGACGCTAGGGTTGTAGAGATATTAGTATGCGGTAGCCTGAAAGTTGTTCGGAGTCCCGGATGAGATCCCGGACGTCACGAGGAGTTCCGGAATGGTCCGGAGGTAAAGATTTATATATGGGAAGTCTTGTTTTGGTCGCCGGAAAAGTTTCGCACTTTATCGGTATTGTACCGGGAGTGTCGAAAGGGGTCCGGGGGTCCACCAAGGGGTCCACCAGCCCCGAGGGGGCCACATGCGCTGTGGGGGTGCGCCTTGGCCTATATGGGCCAAGGGAACCAGCCCCAAGAGGCCCATGCGCCAAGAGATAAGATAAATCCTAAAGGGGGAAGCCACCTCCGAGGTGCCTTGGGGAGGAAGGACTCCTCCCTGGCCGCACCCTTCCTTGGAGGAAGGGCCAAGGCTGCGCCCCCCCCTCTCCCTTGGCCCTATATATAGTGGGGGGGAGGGAGGACAGCAGCAATCCAAGCCCTGGCGCCTCCCTCTCCCTTCCGTGACACACCTCCCTCCTCCCGCAGCGCTTGGCGAAGCCCTGTTGGAATCCCGCTACTTCCACCACCACACCGTCGTGCTGCTGGATCTCCATCAACCTCTCCTCCCACCTTGCTGGATCAAGAAGGAGGAGACGTCGCTGCTCCGTACGTGTGTTGAACGCGGAGGTGCCGTCCGTTCGGCGCTAGGATCATCGGTGATTTGGATCACGACGAGTACGACTCCATCAACCCCGTTCTCTTGAACGCTTCCGCTCGGGATCTACAAGGGTATGTAGATGCACTCCCCTTCCCCTCGTTGCTAGAGTACTCCATAGATTGATCTTGGTGATGCGTAGAAAATTTTGAATTTCTGCTACGTTCTCCAACAAAATCAGTATAGGGTATACAATAGATCTGGTACATAGCATGGCATACTTTATAGAACCTATGGCCAAGGCATAGGGAATGACTTTCATTCTCTTTCTATCTTTTGCCGTGGTCGGGCTTTGAGTCTGACTCAATTTCACACCTTGTAACACAGGCAAGAACTCTTTCTTTGACTGTTCTATTTTGAACTACTTCAAAATCTTGTCAAGGTATGTACTCATTGAAAAACTTATCAAGCGTCTTGATCTATCTTTATAGATCTTGATGCTTAATATGTAAGCAGCTTCACCGAGGTCTTTCTTTGAAAAACTCCTTTATGCTTTGCAGAATAATTCTACATTATTTCCGATCAACAATATGCCATTCACATATACTTATCAAAAATGATGTAGTGCTCCCACTCACTTTCTTGTAAATACAGGCTTCATCGCAAGTCTGTATAAAACTATATCCTTTGATCAACTTATCAAAGCGTATATTCCAACTTTGAGATGCTTGCACCAGTCCATAGATGGATCGCTGGAGGTTGCATATTTTTTTAGCACCTTTAGGATTGACAAAACCTTCTGGTTGCTCTTCTATAATAAATCCATTAAGGAATGCAGTTTTGTTTATCCATTTGCCAGATTTCATAAAATGCGGCAATTGCTCACATGATTCGGACAGACTTAAGCATAGATACGAGTGAGAAACTCTCATCGTAGTCAACACCTTAAATTGTCGAAAACCTTTTGCGACAATTCTAGCTTTGTAGATAGTAACACTACTATCAGCGTCCGTTTTCCTATTGAAGATCCATTTAATCTCAATGGCTCGCCGATCATTGGGCAAGTCAATCAAAGTCCATACTTTGTTCTCATACATGGATCTCATCTCAGATTTCATGGCCTCAAGCCATTTTGCAGAATCTGGGCTCACCATCGCTTCTTCATAGTTCGTAGGTTCGTCATGGTCAAGTAACATGACCTCCAGAACAGGATCACCGTACCACTCTGGTGCGGATCTTACTCTGGTTGACCTACGAGGTTGGTAGTAACTTGATCTGAAGTTTCATGATCATCATCATTAGCTTCGTCACTAATTGGTGTAGGTGTCACATGAACCGGTTTCTGTGATGAACTACTTTCCAATAAGGGAGCAGGTACAGTTACCTCATCAAGTTCTACTTTCCTCCCACTCACTTCTTTCGAGAGAAACTCCTTCTCTAGAAAGGATCCATTCTCAGCAACGAATATCTTGCCTTCGGATCTGTGATAGAAGGTGTACCCAACATTTTCTTTTGGGTATCCTATGAAGACGCACTTCTCCGATTTGGGTTTGAGCTTATCAGGTTGAAACTTTTTCACATAAGCATTGCAACCTCAAACTTGAAGAAACGACAGCTTAGGATTCTTGCCAAACCATATTTCATACGGTGTCGTCTCAACGGATTTAGATGGTGCCCTATTTAACGTGAATGCAGCTATCTCTAATGCATAACCCCAAAACGATAGTGGTAGATCGGTAAGAGACATCATAGATCGCACCATATCTAATAAAGTACGGTTATGACGTTCGGACACACCATTACACTGTGGTGGTCCAGGTGGCATGAGTAGTGAAACTATTTCACATTGTTTTAACTGAAGGCCAAACTCGTAACTCAAATATTTTACCTCTGCGATCATATCATAGAAACTTTTATTTTGTTGTCACGATGATTCTCCACTTCACTCTGAAATTCTTTGAACTTTTCAAATGTTTCAGACTTGTGTTTCATCAAGTGGATATACCCATATCTGCTCAAATCATCTATGAAGGTCAGAAAATAACGATACTTGCCGTGAGCCTTAACACTCATCGGACCGCATACATCAGTATGTATTATTTCCAATAAGTCAGTTGCTCGTTCCATTGTTCCGGAGAACGGAGTCTTAGTCATCTTGCTCATGAGGCATGGTTCGCAAGCATCAAGTGATTCATAATCAAGTGATTCCAAAAGTCCATCAGCATGGAGTTTCTTCATGCGCTTTACACCAATATGACCTAAACGACAGTGCCACAAATAAGTTGCACTATCATTATTAACTTTGCATCTTTTGGCTTCAATATTATGAAAATGTGTATCACCACGATCGAGATCCAACAAACCATTTTCATTGGGTGTATAACCATAGAAGGTTTTATTCATGTAAACAGAACAACAATTATTCTCCAACTTACATGAATAACCGTTTTGCAATAAACATGATCCAATCATATTCATGCTCAACGCAAACACCAAATAACACTTATTTAGGTTCAACACTAATCCCGAAAGTTATATGGATTAAGCGATGATGATCGCATCAATCTTGGAACTACTTCCAACACACATCGTCACTTCATCCTTAACTAGTCTCTGTTCATTTTGCAACTCCTGTTTTAAGTTACTACTCTTAGCAACTAAACCAGTATCAAATACTGAGGGGTTGCTATAAACACTAGTAAAGTACACATCAATAACATGCATATCAAATATACTTTTGTTCACTTTGCCATCCTTCTTATCCGCTAATTATTTGGGGCAGTTCCGCTTCCAGTGACCAGTCCCTTTGCAGTAGAAGCACTTAGTCTCAGGCTTAGGTCCAGACTCGGGCTTCTTCACTTGAGCAGCAACTTGCTTGCCGTTCTACATGAAGTTCCCTTTCTTTACCTTTGCCCTTTTTTTGAAACTAGTGGTCTTGTTAATCATCAACACTTGATGCTCTTTCTTGATTTCTGATTTCATCATCATGAAAAGCTCGGGAATCGTTTACGTTATCCCTTGCATACTATAGTTCATCACGAAGTTCTACTAACTTGGTGATGGTGACTAGAGAATTTTGTCAATCACTATCTTATCTGGAAGATTAACTCCCACTTGATTCAAGCGATTGAAGTACCCAGACAATCTGAGCACATGCTCACTGCTTAAGCTATTCTCCTCCATCTTTTAGCTATAGAACTTGTTGGAGACTTCATATCTCTCAACTTGGGTATTTGCTTGAAATATTAACTTCAACTCCTGGAACATCTGATATGGTCCATGATGTTCAAAACATCTTTGAAGTCCCGATTCTAAGCCGTTAAGCATGGTGCACTAAACTATCAAGTAGTCATCATATTGAGCTAGCCAAACATTCATAACGTCTGCGTCTGCTCCTGCAATAGGTCTATCACCTAGCGGTGCATCAAGGACATAATTCTTCTGTGCAGCAATGAGGATAAACCTCAGATCACGGATCCAATCCGCATCATTGCTACTAATATCTTTCAACTTAGTTTTCTCTAGGAACATATAAAAATTAAAACAGGGAGCAACATCGTGAGCTATTGATCTACAACATAGATATGCTAATACTACCAGGACTAAGTTCATGATAAATTAAAGTTCAATTAATCATATTACTTAAGAACTCCCACTTAGATAGACATCCCTCTAATCCTCTAAGTGATCACGTGATCCATATCAACTAAACCATGTCCGATCATCACGTGACATGGAGTAGTTTCAACAGTGAACATCACTATGTTGATCATATCCACTATATGATTCACGCTCGACCTTTCGGTCTCCGTGTTCCGAGGCCATATCTGTTATATGCTAGGCTCGTCAAGCTTAACATGAGTATTCCGCGTGTGCAACTGTTTTGCACCCGTTGTATTTGAACGTAGAACCTATCACACCCGATCATCACGTGGTGTCTCAGCACGAAGAACTTTCGCAACGGTGCATACTCAGGGAGAACACTTATACTTTGATAATTTAGTGAGGGATCATCTTATAATGCTACCGTCAATCAAAGCAAGATAAGATGCATAAAAGATAAACATCACATGCAATCAATATAAGTGATATGATATGGCCATCATCATCTTGTGCTTGTAATCTCCATCTCCGAAGCACCGTCATGATCACCATCGTCACCGGCGCGACACCTTGATCTCCATCGTAGCATCGTTGTCGTCTCGCCAATCTTATGCTTCTACGACTATCGCTACCGCTTAGTGATAAAGTAAAGCATTACAGGGCGATTGCATTGCATACAATAAAGCGACAACCATATGGCTCCTGCCAGTTGCCGATAACTCGGTTACAAAACATGATCATCTCATACAATAAAATTTAGCATCATGTCTTGACCATATCACATCACAACATGCCCTGCAAAAACAAGTTAGACGTCCTCTACTTTGTTGTTGCAAGTTTTACGTGGCTGCAACGGGCTTAGCAAGAACCGTTCTCACCTACGCATCAAAACCACAACGATAGTTTGTCAAGTTGGTGTTGTTTTAACCTTCACAAGGACCGGGCGTAGCCACACTCGGTTCAACTAAAATTGGAGAAACTGACACCCGCCGGCCACCTCTGTGCAAAGCACGTCGGAAGAACCAGTCTCGCGTAAGCGTACGCGTAATGTCGGCCCGGGCCGCTTCATCCAACAATACCGCCGAACCAAAGTATGACATGCTGGTAAGCAGTATGACTTATATCGCCCACAACTCACTTGTATTCTACTCGTGCATATAACATCAACGCATAAAACCAGGCTCTGATACCACTGTTGGGGAACGTAGTAATTTCAAAAATTTCCTACGTACACGCTGTTGGGGATCGTAGCGGAATTTTAAAATTTTCCTACGCTCACCAAGATCCATCTATGGAGTATACTAGCAACGAGGGGAAAGGAGTGCATCTACATACCCTTGTAGATCGCGAGCGAAAGCGTTCCAATGAACGTGGATGACGGAGTCATACTCGCCGTGATTCAAATCACCGATGACCGAGTGCCGAACGGACGGCACCTCCGTGTTCAGCACACGTACGGTGCAGCGACATCTCCTCCTTCTTGATCCAGCAAGGGGAAGGAGAGGTTGATGGAGATCCAGCAGCACGACGGCGTGGTGGTGGATGTAGCGGGATGTCGGCAGGGCTTCGCCGAGCTTCTGCGAGAGGGAGAGGTGTAGCAGGGGAGGAGGGAGGCGCCCAAGGCTGTAATACTACTTCCCTCCCCCCCCCCCTTTATATAGGCCCC